>NC_056743.1:1122458034-1122628034 GCF_019279795.1 Protopterus annectens
ATACAAAGGTATACTACTTGTAAAAGTTATTATACCCTAAAGTGCCAGGTAGCCTGCAATTCAAAGGGGATTATTTGCAGTGTGTGTGGGAGTGTGTGTGCAAGTGTGCATCTGTCACTGAGTGTTAGACACTCAGGTAATTCATATAAGTTTCACATATGATATACTTCTGATTTGTACTGCTATCAGCACGGAGCTTTCCCATAGGGACACGTTATTGATAAGTCTTGGCACACTGCATAAAAACATGCAGACAAATCCACATGCTGTCCACACAAGCAGTTCCCTCAGTTGCTTACATTTATCTAGTACTGACACTGCAATGTAGCTTGAGAAGGATGCTGTATTCCGGTGTGTACTGCCCATCAGATGAGACATTAAACCAAGGTTTCATCCACGTGAACTGGTGGTAGCTCAGGTGAATGTAAAAGATCCCACAGCACTTACCAAAAAGAATAGGGGAAACTGTCCTACTGCCCTGCACAAATGTCTCCATAGTTGGTACAAATTAGACTTTGGGTCTCCATTGCTCGGTCAACAAAGCATATATAAAAATAAATTTAGAAAATCCATCTGACAAGAAGGATCCTATGAATGGTATTTTGGACTTTATGCCAGCTAGCCTTTAGAATTGTGGCTCACAACACCTGGGCATAGCCCTGAAAGTGTAATAGAGAGGGGAATACCATGCCATTCATACCCAGACACTTAACATAATTGGGTATTTGAGATAATGTAGTCATGCATTTGTTGCTTTGATTCTTATGATAGGACATTTACTGTACTGCCCAGAGATGTCCAGCGTGCTGGTAGTAGTATGTGACACCCTACATAATATGACTGTGCAGAAGCAGCAGCTTCATTCTGAATATATTTATGGATTACACCATTCACCAAACTCCCCGGTAGCAGTGAGCAACACTGACCACAGGAGGCAATACAGGTATAATCTATGCAAGCACCCCATAACACTCAAATGATGGAATGCATACAAAACTTTCAATGTGGTAACACCTAGTCAATAGCTACAGGATAAGTATGATGCATGTAGTATTCCCGTCAGACTATGCTGGTGAATGCATTGTTCAAGCCCACTGTGCATCAAATATTACCTTATTATAACACAAGAGGGAAGGTGCTTTAGGTCAGATTTTACATTGTTTGCACTAGGGACAGGGAACACAGTAACACCAGACTGTACACACACATTGGGTGGTGGGGGAATGCATCACTGAAATCACAGATAGAGCTGCATTTGGTAGCCTCACAAATTAAGATTATTTCTTTCTATGACAGTGAGCGGGTGGCACTGCATCACCTTGACCTGGTGTCACCCTTATGGCCTAAGGAGGAAGGCCATCACTCCACGGCAAGGATGGTATAGCACTCTGGGACATGGTTTTGGAGTGGTTGTTCATTGGTATCCTTAATGAGGAAGAGCATGCATTCTGAGATATCAAAACACAGCTGTTGAGCATTCCCCCTGTAAAGGCCCACATACATGGCCACCCTATATTTGGACCCAACTCCTGTCCACAAAAAAATGATGGCAATGTAGCCAGAAATGATGGCACTGGCAGGCCTATGCATAAAGGTACTTATTGATTGAAGCTGCTGCTTCTGTACAGTCATATTATGTAGGGTGTCACATACTACTACCATCATGCTGGACATCTCTGGTCATTACTGCCCCAACCCTAATCTATCCGACAACAAACTTAGCTCCCACTTCAATACCTTCTTCATTGAATCCATAGCTAAACTAACCATAACATTTCCTAATTACAACCCACCTAACTCTCTTTTCTCTCCACCCAACAACCCAAACAATAATCCCCCCAATTTCCATCTCAAACCTGTATCCACATCTTTTATAAAAAAGCTTCTCTCCAAGCTAAAGCCAGGATCTAACGCCCCAGACAACATTCCCCCTTCCTTCCTCAAACATGCAGCTGAAGGTATCACCCTTCCAATTAGTATTCTGATTAATAGAGCCTTAACTGAGTCATACGTACCCAAACTTTGGCGTTCAGCCTACATCCTACCACTTCTCAAAGGAGGCAAAAGCACCTCTATTTCTAACTTCCGCCCTATCGCCCTACTCTCTCCAATATCTAAAATTCTAGAAAAATGTGTCCACCACTAATTCTTACCCTATCTCATTCAAAATCACCTCCTTACACCCACCCAGCATGGCTTCTGTCCCGACCACAGTACCATAACTGCACTACTATCCCTCTTAGAAACTATCAATCAAGCTCGAGACACTGGACTCATTGTATCCACAGTACTGCTAGACCTTTCAAAAGCTTTTGACACCATCTCCCACACACACCTTCTTCATCATCTGGCTAATCTCAAACTCTCCCCAAACACTCTTTCCTGGTTCTCCAGTTACCTATCAGATAGATCTCAAGCAGTCAAATGGAAGAACTCATTCTCTTCCTTTTTGCCCACATCTACTGGTGTTCCTCAGGGATCCATCCTTGGACCCATGCTTTTCAATATCTTCATAAACAACCTTCACACCTTTATTCCTGACACCACAGTCATCCAATACGCAGATGACTCTACCTTGGTCTGCTCTGCCCCAAACCTTCCTGAACTCCAGACCAAAACCCAATTAGCCTTTACCACCACAGAGAAGTGGATGCACCAAAACCACCTTTCTCTCAACTCCAATAAATCTAAAATACTAATTTTTCTCCCATCCAAAGTTTCCTATCTGGACAAAAAACACATTCAATGTTCTCAGCCAAACTAACATTGCCATTGATGTGGTCCCCTCTGCAAAACTCCTTGGCATCATCATAGACGAACACCTCAAATTTGATCTTCACATACAACATAACATTAAGAAAACCCACCAAAAGCTAGGTATGCTATACAGGAACAATCACTTCCTTTCAAACTCCACTAGGCATACCCTGGCAACATCCTTCCTCCTACCTTCCCTTCTATACGGAGCCCCTCTCCTAACCAACTTGTCTGCTACCAACACCTCTAAGCTCGAAGCTTGCTATAATAAGATCTCTAAATTTGCCACCAAATCCAAAACATCAACTCACCACTGCCACAGCCTTCATTCTCTGAACTGGTTAGAACTCCCTAATCATCTAGACTATCTACAACTAACCACTGCTCACAAACTAATATTCTCCCCTAATAAATGCCCTGCCTTAAAGGACATCCTTCCTCCATACATCCCTAACAGATCACTGAGATCTGAAAACCAAAACCTAATCTTCATTAGGAAACCGAAACGACCAGCTGGCCAGCTTTTACTCTCCTTCTCACTAGGTAAAAAATGGAACTCTGCCTCCTTCACTTAGGACTATAACCAACACTGAATCCTTCAAAACTCAACTTTTTCTTCACCTATCCTCCAAATGGAAATGCTCCTGCTTTCACCCCACTTAAACTCCATAGGGACTCCTAACTAAGCACTCCTACTCTGATATACTCTCATACTTATTCTAATTTCTCAAAATACCTACAACTAACAGACTTTAAGTGACTGTAAGCATTAATTCAAAAAAAAAAAAAAAATAAATCTGCCATCAAGTTCTCTGCAATTCTCAAATGTATTAACCCTACTTGTTTCTATAAACTATATTGCATGCATTTTTACTTTGTAACCTTTATTTGCATTCTGTAACCTACATTGTATTATACTGTTCTTGTAGCTTTTATTCTGTAACGTATATTGTATTATACTGTTCTTGGAGCTTTTCTCCCCGAGCCTCCACTGAAAATGGGCACTTCTTGGCCCAGTGGACTTCCCCGGTAATCAAACTGAAATAAATAAATAAATAAATAAATATTGAGGCAGTGTGCATGCACCACCATATACCTCAGCTTATAACTTATTGTGCAGTGTCTATGTTCCAGGTCTACAGAGAGCTCACAGGTGAAGGCCAGCATCCTTATGCCATGGAAAACACTTGTCAGCTTCAATGCAGGTTATTTGACAGCAGACTGCACCACAAGACATTATTGCACATCTACTGAATTATCCCCAATTTTGTACAGACATCAGGAAGCAACTCTGATTGCTGATGCCATCAAATGCCCCTATATTGAAGGCCTACGATGGGGGTTCATATGAATGAAGTGGTGTGCACTTTAGCTGAAGCTGCTGTTTCATGCACAGGGAGAAAGCTGGTGAGGCGCTCAGCCACTAGAGATCCCTTCCTTATGCTGGTGGTATATGCTGTATCAGTACAACCACAGGCTGCTCAGCATATCTATCTGTACATACATCCTCTGTGGAGAGTAGAATTTCACAGAGGAGTGAGATGGATACAATTGTTACTTATTATGGTCTCAGACTTTACCACATGAACGTCTATCTTGGCATCCCTACTAAATTCTTCAGAATTGATGACATCAGCCCTTTGTTTAGCTGCAATTATTTATTTATTTATTTTTGGCTCTTCAACTTATAGTTGAGGGATGTGCTATATTGGAGAACTGCATATGGTAACATATAACCTGACTACAGTTGTCTGCCAAGTTGATTATGATACATATAGTATGTGTAGCACTTACATTCATAAACATTTGGTAAATATTGCTAACTTGGTTTATTCCCCTGGAGATATGGTTGGGATGATCTAGGCCCATGCTAGCATCTAGCCATATGTCTGCTATGAATACAGTAACATCTCCTCCTCCTACTGAGATGAGGACCTTCCCCGTTTACATAACACTGGAGAGCCATGAAGAGTTAGGTCCTGTACAATTGTACATGCCTTCTGTTTGTCACAGCTCAGTATACCAGTCATCAAACATCCACACGGGGACAAAGTGCACTTTTGCCCACTCACCACATAGATATTTTCATCACAGACTGCCAACCCTGACATTTTCAAAATTGCTGAATATCTCCTGCCTTTGTCTTTCCCACCTTGTGGATGTGGCACCTCCTGTTAAGATATAGGGAATTTATGCATACATACTGGTCAGCATATGTGTGAACATAATTAGAATGTGCCTGCACCACACCAAAACATTTTTCCAAGAATGCAGGCCCTGTGAGGGATGCTCCTGGGAAACACATGTTTTGGCAAGATTTTGCCTGTACAGGGATTTGATGACATGGCATGGTACAGTCCCCCCAAACACATTTTAGCTGCATGTGTACACAGTATTACAAGTAAGCAGTCAACAAAATCCAATTTAACATGCTGTTAGCATGTGGACCAATAAACATATTGTATTATGATGCTGCTGTGTGGCAGCTTTGACAGAGTGAAAGGTCTACACCTTACCAGCATAATCCTGCTACACACTGCTTGAAAATGTCTCAGGAACTCATTGCTTTCATTATCAAAATCTGCATAAAGATTGCAACCAATATGCTGCTAGGGCACCACATACCACTATTTTATACCATGACAGCACAATGCACAGGCAAATTAGGCATCATGTTATTTCAAACTCATGCTACAGAGCCTTTAATGTGGAGCAGGTGCGTGAAAGCCTTATACTTTTATGGAGTTCTAAGCACAAGAAGTGTACATCTGTGCACCATGTAGCACTAGGCTGCAGGCTGTCACATGGCTTATGACTTTTAAGCATAGGTGTATATTTGTTGCTTTCTTTTTGCATTTGGTATCCTGAAACAGGCAAATGGTTGGTAGTACCAAGAGGCATAGATATCCTAATGGAGCAAGAAGAGATGAACAAGTCTTTATCTTTTCACAGGGACTTCAAGCAGCGATTTCTTCATCATTGTGACTGTTCATACAAAACGATGAATGCCAGGGTTAACCTGAGCCAGAAAATAAGTAGAGCCACAGACATTCTGCAGTGTGCACAACAGTGCTGCCAGGGTTAACCTGAACTAGAAAATAAGTAGAGCCACAGACATTCCGTAGCGTGCACAACAGTGCTGCCAGGGTTAACCTGAGCCAGAAAATAAGTAGAGCCACAGGCATTCCGCAGCGTGCACAACAGTGCTGCTAGGGTTAACCTGAGCCAGAAAATAAGTAGAGCCACAGACATTCTGCAGCGTGCACAACAGTGCTGCCAGGGTTAACCTGAGCCAGAAAATAAGTAGAGCCACAGACATTCCGCAGCGTGCACAACAGTGCTGCCAGGGTTAACCTGAGCTAGAAAATAAGTAGAGCCACAGACATTCCGTAGCATGCACAACAGTGCTGCCAGGGTTAACCTGAGCCAGAAAATAAGTAGAGCCACAGACATTCCGCAGCGTGCACAACAGTGCTGCCAGGGTTAACCTGAGCCAGAAAATAAGTAGAGCCACAGACATTCCGCAGCGTGCACAACAGTGCTGCCAGGGTTAACCTGAGCCAGAAAATAAGTAGAGCCACACATTCTGCAGCATGCACAACAGTGCTGCCAGGGTTAACCTGAGCCAGAAAATAAGTAGAGCCACAGACATTCTGCAGCGTGCACAACAGTGCTGCCAGGGTTAACCTGAGCTGGAAAATAAGTAGAGCCACAGACATTCCGCAGAGTGCACAACTGTGCTGCCAGGGTTAACCTGAGCCATAAAATAAGTAGAGCCACAGACATTCCGCAGCGTGCACAACAGTGCTGCCAGGGTTAACCTGAGCCAGAAAATAAGTAGAGCCATAGGCATTCCGCAGCGTGCACAACAGTGCTGCCAGGGTTAACCTGAGCAAGAAAATAAGTAGAGGCACAGACATTCCGCAGCGTGCACAACAGTGCTGCCAGGGTTAACCTGAGCCAGAAAATAAGTAGAGCCACAGACATTCTGCAGCGTGCACAACAGTGCTGCTAGGGTTAACCTGAGCCAGAAAATAAGTAGAGCCACAGACATTCCGCAGCGTGCACAACAGTGCTGCCAGGGTTAACCTGAGCCAGAAAATAAGTAGAGCCACAGATATTCCGCAGCATGCACAACAGTGCTGCCAGGGTTAACCTGAGCCAGAAAATAAGTAGAGCCACACATTCTGCAGCATGCACAACAGTGCAGACGCCAGTTTTAGTGACCTTAGTCATTTCTAGCCAGAAGTGCTGCAGGACTGGGAAGACAAGACAACATTCACAGGTGCAGTGCAATTTTTAAGAGCTACTTGTTACTTGCCTTGGTACAATTTTTGTAATTTTATTGAGTCTTTTTTTATTTTTCGGCTTAGTAAGAGAAATAGGAGATGCATCTTAACAGCCTGGAGTGTCACAGGAGTCAGGAAAGACTTGTAGCAAAGATGGGAGTCTTATTGCGGAGGGGTGGGGGAATTCACATCATTTCAGTGGCATTGTGTACTTATAATGACTATCATTTTGTCTGCACCATGCAGGTCTAACTGAGTAAGAGGAAGAGGAGGCCAAGGTAGGTCCACTGACTCATGCCTGTGTCATGTCAAGTAAGGAGTAATAACCTGGGGATATGGCTGTCTTGTGAAGGAGAGGTGAAAACTCTTCTCAGGTGGGTGGTCATATCCCACCCCTGCTGACCAAACAGTTAGAGCAGTTGCGGAGGAGGTGGTGGTCTCATGTTTCAACACCAAAGAAGGTCTCCTACAGCAGATAGCAGATTCACTGAAGCAGTGAACCTTGACCATAAGGCTACCAAACAGAGACTCAGCATATATTATCACCGCCCTGAAGCCACTAGGTTCTCTGTAAATTGCCCTCTGAGTTACACATGTATCACAGCTCCCCATCCTATCCCCTGGTTTGTGTATTCCTATTCTAGTGTGTCATGTCCCATATGTTGTGTGTCCATCCCTTCTCATCATTATCTATCCATTTTCTGTATGTATGCACTCCTCCCTTGTCAACTCAACACTATCCACAGAAAACCACCCATCTGTCTGTACTGTTTTATGTTTGCCTCTCTGCTCCTGCCATCTGTCTGTACTGTTTTATGTTTGCCTCTCTGCTCCTGCCATCTGTCTGTACTGTTTTATGTTTGCCTCTATGCTCCTGCCATCTGTCTGTACTGTTTTATGTTTGCCTCTCTGCTCCTGCCATCTGTCTGTACTGTTTTATGTTTGCTTCTCTGCTCCTGCCATTTGTCTATACTGTTTTATGTTTGCCTCTCTGCTCCTGCCATTTGTCTGTACTGTTTTATGTTTGCCTCTCTGCTCCTGCCATCTGTCTGCACTGTTTTATGTTTGCCTCTCTGCTCCTGCCATCTGTCTGTACTGTTTTATGTTTGCCTCTCTGCTCCTGCCATCTGTCTGTACTGTTTTATCTTTGCCTCTCTGCTCCTGCCATCTGTCTGTACTGTTTAATGTTTGCCTCTCTGCTCCTGCCATCTGTCTGTACTGTTTTATGTTTGCCTCTCTGCTCCTGCCATCTGTCTGTACTGTTTTATGTTTGCCTCTCTGCTCCTGCCATCTGTCTGTACTGTTTTATGTTTGCCTCTCTGCTCCTGCCATCTGTCTGTACTGTTTTATGTTTGCCTCTCTGCTCCTGCCATCTGTCTGTACTGTTTTATGTTTGCCTCTCTGCTCCTGCCATCTGTTTGTACTGTTTTATGTTTGCCTCTCTGCTCCTGCCATCTGTCTGTACTGTTTTATGTTTGCCTCTCTGTTCCTGCAAACTATCTTACTCCCTCTTTCCTTCCCCGTTATCCCATTGTTTACCTTACTCATCTCTCTTCTCTCTCTTTCTCTGTTACTAAGGGAAAGCGGATTGTATCTCCATAAAAACATAAAAAATGTACCCTACTGTCCTGCCCACCCATTTTGTACTCTCCTATGCTTTTGCATTATCCCCCCTGCTCACCTTTCTACCTTTTGTGACTGGATTATATATTCCCTTTCCACTCTATTGTTAGGTTAACAGTTATGTCCATTTTCATTTGGCCATCAAAGGCTGATTACTCTGATTGCAAAGTAATGGTATCAAGCTGCACACTATGCTGCTTCCTATGACAGTGCACTGCCTGACTCAGCTAGCTTTTCTTCTTTAGCAGCATAGGTGGTGCAGTGGTGCAGTGGTTAGTATTGTTGCCTCACAGCAAGAGGTTTTCTGATTTGATTCTCAGCTGAGGTGCCTTCTGTGCCAAATCGCAGGCCTTCTCTGCATTTGCATGGGTTTTCTCCCACATTCCAAAGACATGTGTCTGGAGTGTTTCTCACTGAACCTCTGCTGAAAATGGGCTCTGTCCCAGGCAGACTTTCCTGGTAAAGAAATGTTAACTAAACATCTTACAGATCCTTCTCATATTACCAATACTGTAGCTATGCTACCATGAGACTTCATTAAGTGCTACTGTGAAGGTTCATGGTATGGTAGTTCTAGTCACTTGCCCAATTGCCTCTTTCAAGATCCACACTATTTCTTGCAACCTTTCTGATTTAGCACTTTGATTGCCATATCTGAGCTAAGCTGATAAATGCTATTGTTAAGGTACGCATGTGTAATTAGCCTTAATTAAGCTTCATTATCTCATTTTCCTGTGCAGCAAACTTCTATGAATAGTATCCTATAACTAAAAATGTATTTAAGAAGGCATGGGATATCTCAAAATGAAATGAAGACCTGCGACTGGAAATCTGCACTGTCTAGAGAAGAAGATAGTCCAGAAACTGAGATTTGTACAATGACTTAAAATGAAGTTCAGTTGGTCTAATACAAAGTACAGATGTGTTTGCCTGAGTGAAAGGTTAAAAGTTCAAAACAGTGATAATTTAAGGATTTATGTCATGATAAGCGCTGTCATTGGGGGGTAAGTGTGTGACTTGATGGCAGAAATAAATGGGAGCTGAGTAAGAGGATGCTTCACAATGGTAGTGACAGTGAAGGAAATATGCCTTCTTACAGTGGCAGGCGCACTCAGATAGATAGTATAACCTATAGAAGCCCTTTACTTGTATAACTTTATATTGTTATAGTTGTATGTTCAACATCTATGTTATTCCACTGTCCTTCACTGTTTATCCTCTGCAGACTTCATAATAGATATTTTGTCTGCTTTGTCTCTTTATATGTCTAAAAAGCTTTCCATTTGTAAAATCTGTTATGAAAACTTTGATCTATGATATTAAAATCTATACAAAAAACAGGATTATGTTTTTAGACAGAAGCACACCTGCACTGTGCCACAATGGGGGGCTTCAGTATCTATAACCCTTTACGTATTCTACTCTGTCTCAGAAATCATACAACCACAGTTAAAATGATGGGCCTGGTTCTTGAGCCTGTTTGACTTTGAAGTCACACTCACTGAAGAGATTCCAATATTCACTTTTCATCTTCGTCCATGTGACATGGCAAGGTTTTGATCACTAAGCTTCTTCAAGGAACACTGACTGAATCTACTGTCACTATTCGTACCTGAGCTGGTCACCATTTCTTTAATTTGAGCTTTTCCTTTTTTGATTTAACTACTCACTTTTGAATTGACTGTTTCATACACCTGCTCTTAAAGTTTGCTGATTTATTGTGCTATCAAGATGCTATTTTTCTCTACCCCAATTGTAAATAACAGAGTTATTTTTTTTATTTTGATTTAATTTGCTTCACTGAAAAACATATTGCCTATGTGATGAGCATTTCTGTGTTGTTTTCACTGTTCATCTACTGTTCCATATTACCCATTTGTTATTAGTTATTTGGGTCACTTTCTTGGAAGATGAAGTTAGTCAGCACAGTGGCTAGGTGGTAAGAAACCTACCAGACAGCTCCAGGATCAAGGTTCACTCTTAAATTCTGGTCACAGTCTGTGTACACTCAGCATGCTTTGCTTATGTCTTGGATTTTCTTAGAGTAATCTGAATTCCTACCATCTTATTAAAGCATGCTGGTTGGTTGGCTACTCTAAATTGTTAGTATACACATGTATATATCTTACTTACCCTAGCTCTTGTAACCTGCATATGCTGAAAAGTTCTATGGACTAACCCACATACCTGAATAAGAAATGTTAAATACATCCTATCCCCTAACCTTCTCTACTTGCCTATAGCCTACCTTTGTAGTTATCCTTAAAGTGTAATATATTGTTTTATGGGGTCTATATTAGATCAGTGAATGCTTAAAAAAGTGAACGCTGATTGATCGACCTTATGTAAGCGAAAGCTTACAATCTCGAACTGTCAGATCAGCGATTTTTTTCCTAGGGAAAAAAATTGCTGATCCAAAACACATACACACAAAACAAGCACACCAAACAAACAGAAATCCACACACATACACCTAAAATCTGACACCTAACCCTACACTAAACTATGCGCACACCACTAACTATCCACTTACCTTAACCCAAACCCTAACCCTAAGGTCCGTCACTATCGCACACTCACCTCACCCACTCCCTAACCCTCACTCACCTAAACCCGCCCTAACACTCACGTCCACACAATGGCACACATACCTAACCTGAGCCCTAACTCACCTAACCCACCCTAACACTCACATCCACACAATCGCACACTTACCTGAATCCGACCCGTACCTTTCCACCACAGCACTGAAAATACCGAAGCAACAGAAACGGACAACCAAATTCTTTCCCTAGGAAAAAAATTGAGTTTCTGTTGCTTCGATATTTTTTAACTTTCGCTAAAATAAGGTCGATCAATCAGCATTCGCTTGTTTAAGCGTTCGCTGATCTAATATAGACCCTGTTTTATGCATGCTCATTAGGTAGATTTAGACTAATGAAAATGTTTCAGTCACTAATGGTATTTACAGAGTAAGACCAACCTGAAACATCTATAGACTATATCGCTAGGGTTTTATGTACAAGTATAGCCATTAAAAATGTAAACAGTTCCGCTAAGGCTTCAAAATCTGTAAATATACTTCATAGAAATTAAAAACATTTGTAATTAGTGTCTGAAGACTAGGTCATAAATGTACCATTTGTAACCTTACCTGTCTTCTGGTTTGCAAGAGCAGTCACCAAGGCTTGGTCTATGTCACAGGAAATGCCAGCTGACATTGCTAGGTCAAACACACTCAGGGTTATCTGCATAAGAATATAACATTAAAATAAAAAATGCATTCTGGGAGTTAATTTATAACATGTATACTCCTCTACCTCTATTTGATCTTTTCATAAAATGCTAATTTGTAGTTTCAGACAAGATGAATTCTTTATTAACAGAAATGGAATTTTACAAGAATTCTTCTTCATATTATTATTATTATTATAAATAATCATAATCACAATGTCATATGAATTGAGGCTTCTGAAAATCTTGATGACAGCAAAATATTTCTTCTGAGTTAGCACCAAGAATCTGTCATTAACACTGGATTGCTTGCAAAAAAAGCTAAACTTCTATCTCACCTTTGGTGTATCTGTATTTTGGAAGTAATGCGGAGCTCGTTTGTTTATTTAGTTGCTTTTCAGAGAGGCATTTTACCTCACCACAGCCACATTTCCACACTGTTTTCCATCCTGTTCTTTAGCATGCTTATTTCTATTTTTCTATCATAATGTTACTGCTGGATTTGACTGTTATCCCTAAGCCCACTGCCATTATATATATCAATTACCTGATTCAGAGACTGACCGTGTTAAAAACAACACTTAGATGGTCACTTTTTTGTACACAGATACCAAATACCAGTCTAATATCTTTTAGATGACTGTATATGAAAACACTGGAAAATCTATTAGATAAGTCCTGTGGTCTACAGCAGGTAGATCCAGATGCCTCACCAGCGAAAATGTATTTTTAACTTTCAGTCTAAGGATGATGGCTTCTGCCACTGTCTGCATTTTCTCTTTGAAATGCAAGTTCCTTTAAAAGATTAGCAGAAAGATCACTTTGAAATGTGGGAAGCAGTTTTATGTGCATATTTTCAAAGTATGTTTAACTTCAAAGTTTTTATGTTTCTGATAACATATCATGTCAATTACTATTTACATAAACTTAAATGTGTGCAATATTTATTATCCCGTGAGACAAAAATTCTTATTTAAAGTGTGATTTTAGCAGTGTTACAGGCAATGAAGTTGTTTCATATATGAATGAGATGAAAGGTTTTAGCACTTGCACTGAGTAAATACAGTTTGGATTTTTCCTCTCAAGACACGTTTTTTCTTCATTGACAATGAAACAGTTAACAGCTGAGCTAAAAGTGAATCTCAGTAGCTTTATACTCTTGGTATGCATTATAAAGAAGTTCTTGGCAGAACTATTTTGGGAAACAATTGGCAGGGCTTTAGGATGGCAATGAGAGTCAGATGCTATGTATTTGTGGCAAGATGAGTGTGTGTATAAACACAAACAATTTGCCAATCATTCTTATTAACTTTACACTCCAGGAAGGTGAAGGAAGATTGCTGAATGCTAAGTGGAGGAAATGAAGGAAAATGTGTTTTCGAATATAAAATATATTAAATACATTTGATGGTAAAAGCTGTGTCTACCTGTTAGCTGTGCTGATGGGTAGATCTGACATATTTATTTCTACTGGGGAAGTCATGCCATAGCCTGTCATTGAAGAGTACATACAACATGAGTAGTTTAGTTTTTGAAGTATGAAACTTAAAAGCTTTGTACCCCTATACTTTGGTAGTAGGGCACAATACATATTAATGCTATGTGAGCCCCTATACTTTGGCAGTACAGCACAATGCAAATTTTTGCTATGAAGCCCTATACTTTGGTAGTAGGGCACAATACCAATTAATTGACATATCTTGTTAGGGGTGATGTGCAAGACTATGGTGTGGAGTTTCAGCATTAAGTCATTTTAGGTCAGCAGGCTGTGCATTAGATTGTCTCTAAGCTAGCTGGGGCTGTGGTTCCTTGATCCACTTCACTGTCTATTGGCAATGGATTGCCAGTGAGCTGAAAGGGTCGATGGTGCACTGATCCACTCTACAGCTCAATAAATATTGTCAACAGCAACAAATAAGTGAAATAAGATAAAAATAAATCACTGTAAATAAGTGAAGTTTGGCCCTAAGAGTATGTACAAAATATGCAGAGTTGCTGTGGGCTATGGCTTACACCATCATCTTACAAATAATGTTCACAATAACAGGTGGAAAACAGAGTTATGGATATTGGCTTCTGAGGCTCTTCCCCCACCTCAGTCTGAGGTCATTGCCTTATAGTGCTAGCTTACACGTTAGCAGTAATTTATACTAAAGAACTGCATCAACACACACACACACACACACAGGCCAGAATGACCTTCCAGTGTCACAAACCTTTCTTACATTTTGGTAATTGCTGCATCAAGCTAGATCTGATCTAGCACACCACTTCCAGGGAAAAGCCAACTAAAAAACAGAAACCAGTGCAAGTATTAGCTGAACAATCTTTCCTTGTTTTCAGAAGTGAATGCTAAACACCAACAGGAAGCAGTACCCAGATCAGTAAATACATTACTAAGCAACCATATGATTTTCAAGTTCAATAAATAGAAATCTTTGCAAAAAAAATAGAAGTACAGTTTGATGGATTAAATATGCAGACAAGATGCTGTTTCACAAACAAAAAAATATAAAATACATGGTTTAAAAAGGATATTAATTATAGGGCAACATAAACTATTCAGTTCACTAGTTCCTATTTAACTTTTTGCTAAAAGAATTACTAGACTGTGTCTAACACTGTGCAAGAAGGGCAAAATATACCAGCTAAAGCAAGCATATATTACTGAGTATAGCATTTATGATACAACTAAACTAACATTGTTCAAAATGCCTCCTCTGAGCTAGGCTTTCAGGAAGAGGGTTACACCACCTGACATCTGGAGGGATATTTTCAGGACAGCTCATTAGTGAGACCTATACCACTAGTATAATGACATCCAAACAGATCCACCTTTAAAAGTTTATGTCACTGTCCTTGCTCTGTCACTCAGCATTTAAACTGCTGTCAATAAACCTAAGCTGAGTGATGAACTGTCTTAAAAGAAAAATCAACCTTGGAATTAAAAAATGTGTTTTTTTATTGTAACCTTGTTTTCTGAGCAGTTTTAATAGATTAAAATAATGCTAGATGATTCTTATAACATTTTGATATATATATATATATATATATATATATATATATATATATATATATATATATGGTTTACTGTTGAAATGTTGCCGTGCAATTGCATGGCTATGAAGCATTTGAACAACAGATGTTCAAATACTTCATATGTGTGCAGGATACATGAGCGAACGTCATGTTTGTGAATGGACTGTGCATTCACAAATATAAAAGTTGCACTTGTAAAGGAATCGTGGTACAGTGCGGTTAGGGAAATACATCCTTTTCCTCACTGTAGTGCGATCTCGGAGTTGGATTATTAAGTTGGGGGGTGCAGGGGGGCTTGCCCCCCTGCATAAACGGGATGTTAGGTGTAGGAATTAGGGAGTTACGGCAAGGGTGGCATTGTTGTTAATGCCGTCAAATGTCATTGTCGACATTTTCAGCATTAACAGCTGTTTTTTGACAATAAGGCCATTCGGTTAGTTGCAGTTTCGGTACAACACTTCGCTGTTTCGTACCATTTTTTTTTTTAATTTTGATATATTGATAGTAAACCTATATATATATATATATATATATATATATATATGTATATATATGTATATATATATATATATATATATATATATATATATATATATATATATGTGTGTGTGTGTGTGTGTGTGTGTGTGTGTGTGTAGGTTTAATATCATTTTAGCGAATGACATGCTGTCGGCAGTTATGCTGCCGAAAATTAGAATGTCGTTCGGAAAATGATAAGTGAATTGGATAGTCGAACACACTTATGCAAATACAGTAGTGCATTTGCATAACTGTGTTCGACAATATGTACAAGTGTACAAGACCACGGTACAGTGGGGATAGGAAATTCATCCATATCCCCAGTGTAGTGCGATCTCAGAGTTGGAATAAATTAGTAGCAGGGGTTTGGGGGGTGAAAACTTGATATGTCATATAGGAGTTTGATTTACATCAGTTCCTATATGGCTATCACATCTAATTTTCGGCCACAATGTCTACTGAAATGTGTTGATCATTTGGGGTGACATTGTGTACACTTGAAATGTTTCGTTTTGGTTTAACTTTTCGTTATTTCGAACAGCAAATGTCTTGCCATTTGAAGTAACAATAGTAAACCATGTGTGTGTGTGTGTGTGTGTGTGTGTGTGTGTGTGTGTGTGTGTGTGTGTGTGTGTGTGTGTGTGTGTATATACATATATATATATATATATATATACATATATATATATATATATATATATATATATATATATATATATATATATATTATAAAATATCAGTACATTTGTCTTTGTCCATCCTGTCCTCCTGCCAGAAAAGGACTGCTCAAGTTGGTGGAAAGAGAGATAGGTGGTAAGCCTATCAACTAGGGCAGTCATACTGTTTCCCTACCTCTCTGCAATAAAGGTAGTGGAAAACAATATCACCCACTGCGTCTTTTCTGCTGACATCAGTAGGACTAATTACTATAGTAAGATTGTGGGCAGTACTGGACAAGGAGAACTACATATTTCCCTGTGTCTGTGCTATGCCATGCATGTGGAGACAATTTATTTTGCCAAAGTATGTTAGACATTAAGCTTAAAAAAGTGGGTGACTTTCCCTTCCTATGATTCCAAGGCAACAAAATGAAAGATCCATGAAATACATGCAGGTTTCTGGTACTTAAAAATGCTGGAAACATATTGTAGGGAAGAAAGTAAACTAAAGATTGACAAACTGTAGGAGAGGGTAGACCTTTGCTTTAAGTAACTGGACAGGACGGATTCAGTTACATGGCATAATGCTGTATGCAATAGTAAGCAACCCATTAAGTCTTGGCTGAATGATTGTTTCTTTTTCCACTTAAAAAAAAAGTTACCCTCTTTCACATTTTACTCTCTACAGTTACAAAGCTGTATAATTATTTGTCCTGTGCAGTCTTATTCTATATCTTCACACACTATGTTCTGCGTATATACTGCATTTCACAGAATAGGAATTGCAAGTTTTATACATATTTTGCATATTTCACAGCTTTGCTGCAAACTTACTAAAACATCTAGACTTTGATGAGTTTCCAAGATGGCTGCACCCTGAAAAGCATACTGATTAAAGCTATCATGGTGTGAAAAAGAAAAGATGCATAAAATACTTGTACAAGTTACAGTTTGGGTACAGTTCAGCTACTGGCTAGTCACTACATTGCCGGGATGTCAGCAAAGAATAAATCTGAAAAAAGTAAGAGAAAATTAACTAGAAAAAGTGAAGAAAAAAAACTTTGATGGGGAAAAGCCAAGTATCTACTCAGCAAAAAGTAATTCAAGTTTCAGCTGTGGTACAGAAAACGGCTTCCAGTAATTTAGAGGAAAAATAAATCAAATGCATTCAGACATGTTTAAAATAAGTAAGGCTTTGGAAGAATATATAAAGTCAAATGATAGATGACTGGAAAGAACAGAAGATGCTTTAAAGTGATTTGTCACAGTTTTTAAATGTCCTGGTTTTGGTATACGTGTTGCATTAGCAGTATTTCTTACATAGCAGCAATTTTTATGTGGAATTATTTAATTATTACTGAAACTGTCACGATAGTGCTTCTGTTAGCATTCTGAAACTTATTTTTCTGTGAAAATCCACCCCCAGCATGAAGTCATGTTAGGTTAACATTGCTAGAGTACAGCTGGAAATACTGAAGCATGGCAGGCTTTTTTCAGAGACTTGCTATTATGCTTTTCTCTCCCTTAGAGATCAGATGTGACAGGATAAAAACAACGTAAATGTATTCATATTCTGTTTTGTAATCAGCTGGGCTTCCTTACTACATTTTCTTTATAAATAATAAGAAAAGTTCACATTACATACAGAATTTCACTCCCTTTCCCAAAAGTGTGTGTGTGTGTGTGTGTGTGTATGAATGTATGAATTAGGCAAAGTGAGAGACACAGTTTCTGTGATGTTTACAGAGCCATACCATTTCCTAACTACCTCCCCTTCATAACAAATAAACACACCTTAACTGTACACATATTCTTGTCACTTAGAATAGAAACAAATGCAACAGTGCACCACTGTGAGTTAACAGTAATAACACTGTGTGACCACAAAATGAAAGTAATACCGTCACTAGTTTAAGAATATACATATTTCATTTAGCAATCAGCAGCCAAAGAAATCCATTATATCTGAGCAGAACCCATACTACTTGTGATTTTCCAAATGCTTTTCACTATGATATGAAGAAGGCAACAAAACCACATCAACATCCAACAGTTCTGTAATCTGAACTTCATGCTAAACTCAAATAAGGATCATTCTTGTAAGGATTTAGAACTCCAAAATCAGAAATTAAATGAACAACTGCTATCTCCAGAAAAATCACCCCAGTTCTTAAAACAATGTTCATGCATTGAACTGATAGCCTTAGTGGGATGCCTTATATGACATCAAAGGTCAGAGGGCATTCCACAGAGAACTATATGGAGGTGGAGCATCACACAATGAATAGCAATGGGAAAATAGGGGAAAGTTATCACACACCATAAAACAGTTATGGCAAAAACACAGAAGGAGACATTACTGCAATAAAACAATCATGAAGGTAAGAAAAATGATAAATACATTTAAGGAACGATTCATATGAGCTGATAAAATTACAGAAGTCAGGGGGTGAAATGAGGGAAAGACTGGCTAAATATGCAGCTTCTCAAGAAGAAATGTTTCAGAAAAGAAGAGAGTTGGAAGAAAGAGCATGCTTAGGAAATGTACGATTTCCTGCTGTAGCAAAGAAACTGAAAGGAATGGACTGCATTAATTTTATAAAAGCACAAATAAGCAATTGAGCTATTATTACACAGCAGGATCTGTTAATTGAAAGGAACACTATACATAGGTTCACAGGTGTGTACTAGGCTAATGGCCCTGGAGCCATTACAAGCCTAGCCCACAGGATTACTCTGGCATCGTGCCACCCGACCTTAGTTCCCAGTGCCTCTGCCGAGTAGAGTCACTGGAGTGATTCCTGGGGTGAAGTTTCTATTTCCCACCCACTCATCAAGATTGCTCTTGAAGAGGGCCAGTGAGGCGCTTCGCTTGACATGTATGGGAAGTCTATTCCATAGCATGAGCAGCCTCTGGGTTATGTACCTGTCCCTCCAGCTTGTTCTGTTGATTGTGGTAATGAGGTTGAAGTCTCTGGAGCATGTAGTGCGGAGGGATTGGGATTTCTTTAGATGTAGCATTTCTAACAGAGCTAGGTTAGACATGGCTTTGTAAGTCAAGCAGAGATCGCCTCTAAGTAGGTGATATGAGACACAGAATAGTTGGTGTTTTTTGAGTCTGTCTATATAGGACAGATGTTTAAGGCTTAGGATCCTCTTTATGAGGTACTTTTGCAGCCTATAATTTGCAGTTATTGCAGGTGTCTAGTGAGGTACATGCCAAATGGGGCATTGTACTCGATAATTGGCCTAATGAGGGAAGAGTAGAGGGAGACAATTACCTCCTTCTTCCTGGATGCAAAACCCTTAGTAATGAGATGTGCCACATAGGACTTTCTGACCACAGTGGCAATGTGGTGGTCAAAAAAGAGGTTGCTGTCAACCTTTGTTCCCAGATCTCTTATAACTCCTTCTGTGTTCAGTAGACTATCACTGATGTGGTAATTCATGGGAACTGAGTTTTTCCCAAAGGGGAAATATGTAGCAATCTGGCAATAAGAAACAAGCCAAGATCCATATTAATAAAGATGTAGTCATACCATCACAAAGGGTTGCTCCTGACAAAATTTTGGCATAAGGGAAAAACTATTGAAATTTGTGGAAGATGATTATTTATTGCACACTAGGTAGAAGAGAAGCAACTTTGTCCTTACAGTCAGGGAATGTTAAGAGGCAGGTGTGGGATTTAAATTGCTATATCCAGCTATCTTTAGAATATTTTTTTTCTGGAGGTTCAAAGACATTTTTGGAGGCAGAACATACTTGTTGTTGTTGCTGTTGTGTCTTTCGGCTTTTCTCGGTTAAGGGTTGCCACAGCGGAACTCCAGTCCGCTGATTGGCAGTAGATTTTTACGTGCCGAGTTGCCGACCCTGACACACAGCCTTCAACGAAGGTATGCTCATTCACGCATGTCTCCACACAGAAGATGCTCTAGCTGAGAATCGAACAGGACAACGTCTTACTGTGAGGCGACAATGCTACCGCAGCACTACCACCACAGTTGGAGGCAGAACATGCTAAGCAGCAAATAAAAATGTTTACCGATGAAGAGAGAAAGCTGAAGGAGATTCTGCTTCATATTATTCTGACAATAACAAAGCCTAATTAGAGAACTTGCCAGTGAAATATTTCCCACTAGAACATTTTGGAAAATCTTGGACTTGAACCAGAGACTGGATCTGGGTGGTCAAGAAGATATGAGAGGAGACCAGCAATAATCTAAAGTAAATGAAGAAATGTCAAGTGTCATTTCAATAAGATGACGTTTAGACATGAGAACTGTGCTTTTGCAAGAAACAGCTAAAAGAATGGACATAAATTTGACTGCCTGTGCTAAATTGGTGGGAGAACTCCTAAACATGATTCTCACTTTTTCATTAATATTTAGAAGGAAATGAATGGAATGAAGAGGTAACTGTTAGTAAAAAGTTTTTGTTCTTAGAAATAAATACATAATACATTTCTTGATGTAAACTGCACGATCTTGCTCTACACTCAGATAATTTCTAATCCTGAAGAAAATATAAGCTGCAATATCTCTTACAAAACTATAGCTGCTCTGCACTAATTTTCCATTTGGTGATTGTTATACTTCCCATTCTATCTACTACTATAAACATTTAATTGATTATATTTCTTAACTACCTATTTGTACTTAATCCTCATCCTCCCTCATTGTACTACTTACTAATTTCAACCCCAAAGTCAATTTTGTCTCTGCTTGTTTTTCTTGGCATTTCTATCTGCTACAACCTTATACAAATGCACAGACACGCTCTTATTTTCTCCTCTTCCTATAGTCACAAGTTGTATGATACAAGGTTAGCATTAATCATCTACTGCACCTAATTATGTATGCAAAAATTCATATGTAACCAAGATGGAAATATTATGTAGAATGTGGAAAATGAAAATGTACAGTACATTACACATGTGAATATTGGATCCTTTCAACTTGGGTGCTGAAAAAGAACATCTATCATAGTCAGAGTTCCCTGGTCAACACAGATAAATAAAAATAAATAAATGTTATATTGTTAAGCAGTTCTGTATAGTACACAGAGGTATTTTAAATGTTAGATTGGGTTAGTCTTACCATTGACTGCTGTTTATGCTAGTGATATTAATGAATGCGGCGGTGGGGTGAATACCGCACAACATGCCTGGGCTAATATATGCCTTCGGGCAGATAGCCCAATACCAACCTATGAACCTATGAATGCATATTTTCATGATTGTAATGTATCTGGGATCCATGTTGTAATAAGATAAATTCTGGATATTAGCAATATACTCCTGTGATCTTGGGCTGCTCAGAGTTGTCAAAGTGTATCGATCACATTATATGAGTATTAAAATATAGCAATTTCCTGTTTTATACAGATGGAAGTATAGACCAATGATCCTAGTTTAAGCTGCAGGCAAGAACATGTTTATCTTTTGTAAGCAAACAAGGTAGAAAATGAAAAGCATGAAAACAGAAGCTCTAATATTTGAGAAGAGCTGCTTCTGGCATCTGTAAAGGTATTAGCTTTTGTTCCCATCGATATGTCTCTGCAATAAGAGATGCTGAATCTACAGATGCAGGCAAATAACAAGGAAATGACAGAGTCATCAATCCTGAGGAATGTGTATACTGTATAAAACATTGTAACTAGTATTTAAAGTAGAACTGGCATGCAATTAAGTGAAATAAATGAAGTTTGTCACTGGAAGATGACGATTCTTGCAAGTAGATGTATCCAAAGCCATCTTTGCTGTTTCATTCATTATTAAATATAACAGTGTACATTTTAGTTTATCCATATAAGGGTAGCCAGGCCATTTTATATTAATGTTAACAAAGAGCATGCAAGTCAGCTTTCACATCCGGGAGGAAAATTGAGGCAGGGTAAGGTTATATGGTATCTATATAAGATTTTAAACATGCCCTAGCATGAACTTCCAGAATGATTAAGTCTAGTTTTAAAACAAGTAAAGCCTGTGAGTGTAGCTGTCTATTTGGGGAAACTATCTCTACATGTAAGCTAAATTCCCTTTTTGGAAAATGTATATAGTTTTGTGGTTAAAAGTTAGCAGATTAAAATGCATTTCGTTTCTTTTCCTTAAAATGCTTTATTGAAGCTAAACATCTGGAAAATGTGACATCGGTTCAGTGAGAAGCAGCAACTACATACAAGATCAGCCTGATCAGCCCACCAAACATTAATGTGTATGTGACTTGCAAGATGAAAGCAACTTCAAAGCAATCACCAT
Source organism: Protopterus annectens (assembly GCF_019279795.1). NCBI lineage: Eukaryota > Metazoa > Chordata > Ceratodontiformes > Protopteridae > Protopterus > Protopterus annectens. Next base: position 1,122,480,411 of record NC_056743.1, read on the forward strand.
GCAGGATATGAGAAAGTAACAGTTATCAGAACAACTGCCTTATCAATTTTATCATGAAATGTCAATGGCATTGCAGGTGGAAACAAACAGCAAAGAGTGCTGAATTATAATAAGAAGTATAGGCTGCAAATATCAATGTTAGAAAAGACATATTTGGATAGATATGAGCATGTGAAGTTGGCAAAGAAAGGACTTCATAACCGATATTCAGCAGAGTCAGAGACCAAGTAAAAAAGGTGTTAACAATATTGGTTCTGAGAGGGCCTCCACTTATAATAGAAGAAATGAACGGTAGGGATTTCATATTTACGGTAATAAGGGGGTTATTGCCATGGTTAATGGATTCTACTGGCATGTATTCTACCTAAAATATCATTATGAATCTTAAGATAATTTGCAGAGAAATAATTTGTTTTTAACAGAGAATGTTATTTATGGGTGGGGACTGGAAACTGATTTGCAAAAGAAATTATGTATCCGGGAATCTAGAAAGGAAAATATAACAAAAGAGGGTAGATTTCTGAAGAAATATAGGAGAATATTTGGATAGGAAGATGCGACTATACTAGCAGGAAGCTAGGCAGAGTCTACATGTTATTCCCAAGTGTACAGTAACTGGGCTAGTCTGGATAAAAATTACATTTCACTGGAAAATGTGTACTTAATTGAAAGGTATGAGACACATGCAATGGCTATTTTAGGTCATGCACTAATAAGGACTAGGATAAAGATGCAGGGCAATGAAATAGAAATATGACACTGGTATATTCCTACTTATTAGGGGTGTCAGAGTTATTAGGGGAGATATGCAATGCTCCAGATGGCTTAGCAAGGAGTGGGAAACAATGGAAATAGACCTTAAAATACAGTTCAAATCAGAGATAGAAAAGGACACGAGGAAAAGTAATGGGACTTGCTGAGAGGGGTTGTCAAAGGTTAAAGTGTTACACAACAAGGGAATCTCACAAAATAATAAGAAGAAGAATTGTTGAATAATAAAGGGAAAATAAGGGAGTATTTGAATAGTATAGGTGCATTTAGAAAGGCTACCTTAAGCAAGTATTTTCAGATAACTGCTCCTTAGCTCAAACGTTTTTAGCATAATGAAATAGACAATTGAAAGTAGAGTGAGGTAATGTCAAACTTAGGGAACCCATGACTGAAAAGTATCCAGAGATACGTTAGAGGTATTAAAGGTATTCTGGAAATTATATGAAAAGGTGTATAAAGTAATGGTTTCAACACCAGTCATTGGTCTAAGTGAGGCCTTTCTGTAGGATGTCTGCATCACTTGGGGAGTTAACAATGGCTCCCAGCTTGCAGTTGTCTGTGAACTTGGTCAGCCAGAGTCCCTCCGTGTTGGCCTGGACTTCTGAGAAGTAGATGCCAAACAGCAGAGGACTTAGGACCAATCCCTGTGGGACTCCACACATGACTGGTTGGCAGTCCAACTTGGGAGTCTGCTATTTTCACACTGTGGGTTCTATCTGTGAGCCAATTTGCAACCCACCTAGTGATATAGGGGTTGATGCCTAGTTTGGTGAGTTTATCAATAGTTCCTGAGTGGGTAATAGTATCAAAGGCCTTGGCCAGATCGAGGTAGGCTGTATGAACTGCCTTGCCCTCATCCACAGCTCTGGTTACTAACTCAAAGAAGTCAACCAGGTCAAGCAGGCATGATCTGCCTTTCACAAAACCAAATAGCGTGGGATCTAGAGTTTGGAGATTTCCCATATCCTTGTTAATTAGGTCCATGATGATATGCTCCATAGCCTTACATATCAGACTCGTCAGGCTAATTTTGAGATAATTCCCAGGGTAGCAGTGTACCATTCAGTAGGGACAAAGCCTGAGGTGAGGCTGTGATTGAATATGGCACACAGATGTGGTGCCAGTTCACTTTGTAGTTCATGTAGGGATATTATTGGGTGCCATGGAAGCTGTATTCTTGGCCTTGGACAGTGCAGCTTTAACCTGTGTTGCAGTAATGCTGGGTGCCTGGCATTCCTCCAGTATTGTGATTGGTCCTTTAGAGGGGGAGAGAGGGGTAAAGTTGGCAATGAATCTGTCGGCCAGTATGTTGGCAATATCTGTTGGCTCAGTATAGGAGGTACCATTGTGCAGTAACTCAGAGGAAACCTGGGTATTGCCATGGAGATTCTTGATATAACTATAGACGGCTTTGTGGTTGTTTTTAGTGTCTGCCTTCATAGCTGGCTTTAGAGGTTTTGATGAGGGATCTCAACTTTTTGTTGAGGTTAATAAGGGAGTTTTTCCACTCTTGGGACTTTACCTTTTTCTGAAACAATTTCTTTCTTCTGTTGTAGAGTTTATTAATGGCATGGGACCACCATATTGGCTTCCTTTTTTTGGATGAGAGTGTCTTGGTTCTGTTGGCTATGGCTAGTTCCATGCATTTCTGTATGTGTTCATACGCTGCATTGATGTATGATTTGGCAGTCATGCATCTATTTTCCATTGACATGGGTGCTGTGAAGTTAGCCACCTCTGTTTTTAAGAGCCCAAAGTCAGCTTTGGAGAAGTTTTTTATTGTGGTTGCCTTTGTGGTGGTGTGTGTGAGATGTGGATTTCCATTGTGATTAGTTTGTGGTCAGATCTAACCAGAGAGGAATTGACTATTAGTGTAGAGCAACAGTTGCCCATATTACTAATAACCAGGTCAAGGATGTTGCTTCCTCTAGTGGGGGTAAGAATGAGCTGGTCCAGGGCATTGGAATTGATGAATTCTAGGAAGCATTGGGCCAGTGTAATGGTGCATGAGTAGTGTTCCCAGTTGATGGCGGGGTAGTTGAAGTCACCTAGTATGAGAGTGTTGGGTTGGACCCTAATAGTTTCCAGGGTGCTTAGGAACATGGAGTGAGAGTCTTGGGACATGGTTGGGGACCTATAGCAGGCTACGACCTGAATCGCCGTCTTACCCAATGTTAGTTATACCTGAAGTATCTCAAATGCGTTTAAGTAAGAGTATATCAGAACTGTTTTGTATATTTAAATAAGGTTATATCTCAATGGTTTAATTGATTTTAACTGGTCTTATCATATGTTATATACAGAGACTTCTGTAGTCATAGTCTAGTGCCCATGTGAAAGCAATTGGCCAAGGCATCGCTTTGTATTATTGCTTTGAAATACATTCATGTTTTTAAGCTCTTAATGAGACAGCAAGTATACTACTGTAACCTTATTTTGATCTATTGGAAGCCTTTCGGTAATTTGGTGTGTGAAGAATACTAGACTTTTGCTATTATCTAAGAAGTGCAAACTGTAACAGGGAAAACCGATAACAAAAATGGGCTTACTCTTTCAGAAAGGTATACAGTCCTGAGGCAAACATATGCAACATACAACTGATCCAAGACTGCTAAAAATGTTTTCTGAGCTGGTCTTTTAGGAATATGATCATTCCACCTGACTAATGGAAGGATGTTTTCAGGATAGGTCATCTCCAGGGAAAGGTACCATTGGCAGAGCAACATCCAACCAGATTCCTTAAAAAAAAAATAAAATAAAAAAATAAAAACATAATATTTCCCTTGTCCTGTCATTCATACTTTGAACTGCAGAAAAAGGACCTCAGCCTGACCTGGTTCAGCTACATGACAATGTTTTGAGCAACAAGACAGCCTATTGGCTGAATAATCTGTGCATCTGTCTCTGTGTGTGTTTGAGTGTCGTACTTCAGAGAAAAATTACCATTTTTTGTTAACAACTCCACAGCAAAATAGTTAATTGTTACATGCACTCTAACTCTTATATTTGCTTTTTCCCCTCTCTTTGGAACATTTTATATTATCCACTGTATTCCACAGGAAAAAAATACTTCAAGTTTCATATAATTTTTGTACATTTCTCGACTTCTTACTAAAACAACAGCTACAGGTTTTTATGCAGTCACTACAAAAGGCAACTAGGGCATCAAGACAAATGATAACTTAAATGAAAAGTTCTCATTAGTACAGTGCACTTCTTTATACTAGGAAGTGAGGCAGCCTATAACTTTTACACATCACTTGCTAATATTCGTACCTGTTGGATATGCTGTTAGACGGGAAGTACTTTTATGACAAAGAGATTCTCATGAGTTGTGCCATTACATGGGCCATCTTTACAAATGTTAGCACTGCACTGGATTTGGGAGAAGATTCAGATCAAAAGAGAACAGTCCATTACTAGCTGATCTTTTTGTCATAGATGAAGGCGTGGAGGGTATGAGGGAAGGGATGATTGGGTGTACCATGGGCAACTGATAGAAGCACTAATCTTTCTGGATTTAGGGTTGGGCATAGAATCACTATCCTTTAGGCTCTGACAGTACAAACTCATGTCTGTTTCCACAAAACTTAAACAGCATACACAGGAAGAAGAAAGTCAAAGTGTGCAAAATTGTGTTTTACTTAGGGTCATATGTTCACAAGTGTATACTACGGCTTTTATAAACTTAGTCATGCAACTGAAATGTGTCCCACAAGTTATATGTTTTAGACATTTATATAGGGGTGATTGTTGGTTATGATATGATTTACTGACTGCCTCTTTCCATCAGAAAAGTGGATGCCAGACCAATGGTCCAAGTTATGCTTAAATAGAGTTAGGGAGGGAGTTTGTTTCACATGGATGGGGAGCCTGTTCCAAAGAAAGGGAATTCTCTGAGACACATATTTGTCTCTCCAACATGTCCTATTTATGTTCCAAGCAAAATTTAGGTCTTTAGACCTAGTAGTTCTGATGCTGTTTGTTTGTGGATGTGCAAAAGTAGGGTCTAGGCAGAGATAACCTCTGAGGAGACCAAATATATTTATTTACATATTTAACATTTGTTGACTGGGAAAGTCTGACTTTTCAGTGGAAGTCCAGGGAGAAATGCTCCAGATGCATATCTTTAGAATGTGGAAGGAAACTGGAGTACCCTGATGAAACCCATGCAAATGCAGATAGGACATGCAGACTCCACACAGAAGGCACCCCAGCTGGCAATCAAACTGGAGAACCTTTTTCTGTGAGGCGACAACATTAACCATTGCACCACTGTGATGCCCAGAGATAGGGGTTTGAAGTGATCTGCATAGGACATTGTGTTTATAGCCTGTATTCTTTTTGTAAGGACCCTTTGTGGATATTCCAGTTGCTGCATTTGTATGGTGAGGTACATTCTGAAGGGGGCACTATACTCAATGATGGGCTGATGAGGGTCAAGTATAGGGGTACAGCAACTTCCCTGGGCCTACATCGCATGCACTTACTTATAAGTTGAGCAACACGGAAGAATTTCCTTACTACCTTGGACACATGTTGGTTGAAGGCCAAGTTACCATATACATGGGTTCCCAGAATCCTGACTAGTGGGTCAAGTCTAGGGGTGTTATTTTGATGACATCATTTCCTGGGATAGCCAACTTCCCAATGAAAATGCATTTCTTAGCACTGAGTTTTAAGCAATGGCTTTGGCACCAGTAATTTTTCTGTGTTAGACCATTTTGTAAGATGTTAGCATCTTGGGGGGGGGGATTCTACGACTGCTCCCAGTTTTCAATCATCTGCAAAATTGGTCATCCAGAGGCCTTTGACATTGTAAACTGGCCTCTTTGAGGAGGTAGTGTCACCAGTCCTAGTTTCTTGAGTCCTATCTATGAGCCAGCAGGCTATCCAGTGTATTATATAGGAGTTTATGCCTAATTCTGTAAGTTTGATAACAATGCCAGAGTGGAGTATTGTATCAAATGCCTTATTCAGGTTAAGGTAGGCTGTATGCATTGTTTTACCCTCATCCATTGCCTTCATGACCTTCTCAAAGAAGTCTACCAGGTGCAGTAGGTATGATCTTCCTTTGCAAAGCCAAACTGGGATGGATCCAGTGTCTAAAGATCTCCAATTTCTTTGTTGATCATTTCCATAAAAAGAAGTTATGTACCTACCATAACGTTCCATGTTAGTTATCCTTCATCTCACCTTCCTTCTTGCTGTTTGGGTTCAGAGCCGATCCTCGGCTCTGACTCGGCTTACTTCTATAGCTTGAGAGCTATTTACTGGCCCAAGGCTAACCCTTATCCCAGAATGCCTAGCATCAGCTACCCAGATCTCGTTTGTCATAGCGCACACTAGACATATAAAGTAACCAGTAACCTAAAATTGATTTACCAAAATAACAGATCCGAGTAAACTGTCATAAAATTACCTGGCATGTGAACCAAGAAAAAGGAAATCAGCCAGTGAAACCATAGTGAACTCCTCTCAGTCATCCAGGAAGGGGGAAGGAGGGGGGAGCAAGAAGGAAGGCGAGATGAAAGACAACTAAAATGGAACGTTATGGTAGGTACATAACTTTTTTATGTTAAGTTGTCCCATCTCACCTTTGTTCTTGCTGTTTGGGACATCTTCCCTAGCACCTAAAGACCCCAAGTGGCTCATTGGAACAGACTCTTCAGAACAGTGGAACCAAAGGAAGCCCTGCTCCGGGAGACCACATCCACTTTGTAATGACAGATAAAGGTATGAGGGTTTGCCCAGGTAACAGCTACATAAATTGAGTCTTTGGGCAATTTAGACTGAAAGGCTACAGACATGGCTAATGCTCTAGTATAATGACCTTTCGGTTTTGCTGGTAGATGTTTATGCCTTAAATGATAAATAAAGGCAATGGTGTCAGATAACCATTTGGATAAGGTCACCTTAGAAACTGGAAGGCCTTGCTTACTGTGAGCATAGGAGAGAAATAATTGGTCTGACTTTCTTAGCTGTTTGGTCCTGTGGAGGTAAAAACATAATTGTCTGTGCACATCCAGTTGGTGAAGACCGTATTCTGCCTTGTTGCTATAATTGGGAAAGAAGACGGGGAGATCGATGGATTGATTTAAATTGTTTTCTGAACAGACTTTTGGTATGAAGGATGGGTTGGTTCTCAGTGAAACTCTATCTTTGTGAAACACCATATATGGAGGACGAACACAGAGTGCTTGGAGTTCTGAAACGTGTCTAGCTGAGGTAATAGCAACCAGAAAGAGTGTTTTCCAAGAAAGAAATTTTAAGGGACATGAAGCTGCTGGTTCAAAGGGAGGCAGAATCAAAGAAGTCAAAACTAAATTGAGATCTCAAGGAGGAGGTGGATCCCTCACTGGGGGTCTAAAAAGAGATGTTCTTCTCATGAAGGCTTTGCAGAGCTTATGAGACATTATGCTAGAATTAAGAATTCCAATATGAAAATTAGATATGGCTGCCAGTTGTACCCTGATGGTAGCAGCAGCCGCACCCAACTGAAAAAGCTCTGCTAGAAATTCTAGAATTTGATGGACTGGGGCTGAAAAGGGGTCTAAGTTTCTAGATTCTGCCCAGTAAGAAAATCTTTTCCATTTGCTAGCATAAGTCTTTCTCGTAGTTGACTTATGGGAGTATACAATAATATCAGGAACTGCTGGGGAGATACATGGAAGCCTGGCTAAGGTAGGAAGTGGAGAAACCAAGCTGTGAACTTGGGAGTCTGAAGGGATTGGTGTAACCCACCTGACTGATTAATCAACAGATCTGGCACTGAGTCCAGAATCCAAGGCTGGTCTAGAAGGTGAAGGTGCAGGAATGGAAACCATATCTGTCGAGGCCAATAAGGGGCAATGAGGATCATTTTGCAACCCAATGATTTTGCTTCCTGTATGTGTCTTGGAATTAGAGGAAAAGGGGGAAATGCATAAAGGAGTCCCTGAGACCAATCGTGGACTAGAGCATCCCTGGGAGTTTGACCTGGAGGAGGAAGCAGGAAGAAGTTGCTGCTGCATTTGTTGTTGAGGGGGGTGGCAAATAGATTGCAGCAAGGCTGGCCCCATTTGCGGAAGATAAGGTCCGCAACTTCCTGATTCAGAGACCACTCGTGAGGCATGAGGATAGCACTGCTGAGCCTGTCCACTATTACGTTGGATTTTCCAGGGATGTGCATTGCTGTCAGAAAATATAGGGAGGAAATCGCACATTGCCATAGCCTGAGGGCTTCTCAACACAAGGGGTAGGAACTGGTCCCGCCCTGCTTGTTGATGTACTACACAACTGACATGTTGTCTGTTTGGATCGCAATAGTCATGGAAGGAAGAGAGTTTTGAAGAGCTTGCAACACTAGGAGCACCGCTCTCATCTCTAGGACACTGATATGCAGATGGTACTCATGAGGTTGCCACATACCTTGGACTGTCCTGCCTAGATAATGGCCCCCCCCACCCTATCAGGGAGGCATCCGTGGTCACTGTGGCTACCGGAGGGGGTTGAATGAAAGATCTGCCCTGAGTCACCAGTGGGGAGACCAACCACCAATAGAGGTGTCTTTTGCATGTTTCTGTAATCAGGATCATGTGAGACATAGGTAGTTCCCGGAATGACCACTGCGTGAAGAGAAGTCACTGAAGGACTCTCATGTGGTAACGCGCTAATTGTACAAGAAGAATGGCAGCTGCCATGGAGCCTAGAACTTGCAGGACATGTCTGACTTGGACCTTTCTGGTCTGCATTAGAAATTACACTTGTTGGCGAATAGAGAAAACTCTTTCCTGATTTAACCTTGCAAACATCAGTTTTGTGTTTAATTCTGCTCCTATATATGTAACAGATTGACAGGGCAACAAGGCAGATTTTTCGAAATTTACTGTAATGCCTAGTTGGGTGCAGGTTGATATTGTATAATCCTGTCCCTCTAAGAGTTGATGCCTGGTGGTAGCAGTTAGGAGCCAGTCGTCTAGATAGGGAAACACCTGGAATCCTTGACATCTCAGGTGAGCCGTGACTACTGCCATACATTTGGTGAACACCCTGGGGGCTATGGTGAGACCAAAGGGCAGAGCTCTGAACTGATAATGACTGGCCCCTACCCAGAAGTAAAGAAATCTCCTGGAGCATCTGTCCATTTTGATATGGTAGCATGCATCCTGAAGATCTATGGAGCACATCCAGTTGTCCTGACCCAGAAAGGGGAAAATGAACTGCAGTGTTACCATCCGGAGATTTTCTTTTTGTACAGATTTGTTCAATCTGCTGTGATCCAGTATTGGACTCCAGTCCCCTGTCTTTTATGGTACTAAAAAGAATCTTGAGTAAGTTCCGGATCCTAGTTGGTCTGCGGGGACTTCCTGAATGGCTCTTTTTTCTTGCAGTTTTGAAACTTGAACAACTGCTTGATCCCTTAGATTGGGTGGGACATCTGGGATGGACTTTTTTGACTGTAGACAGGGTTGATGAAAGGGGATTTTGTAACCTCCGGATATGATAGATAGTACCCATTTGTCTCTTGTTATATTTTGCCAGGCTTTTGGGTACAGGGAAAGTCTTCCCCCGACTAGCTCCAGAGGTGAGCAGTCAGGAAACCCGTCAGGGATACTGGAAGGGTTTGGCAGAGAAAGTTTCTCTGTCACCCTGATTTTGTGGTCCCCCGCTGCCACGAGGGCGGTGTCTGCCATTGTTGTTGTTTCCCCCTCTGCCCCTGGGGAAAAAATCACCACATGTGTCAGACAAGGGTCCCTGGGACTTCCGAAACCACATCTTTCCACCCTTCTGACCTTTGGGATAAGGTCTGTTAGGAGTGGAAAAATGGACTCCCATGGCAGAGAGAGTCTTGCCTTTCTGCTCACTCCTGGTAGGTGTGTCTTTCACCTGAGGCCCAAAAAGCGAGGAGCCATCAAAGGGAGTATTTGTGAAGGACACCCAAAAGGGTTCATCAAATTGACACAGCCACAGCCAAGCATGTCTCCTGAGAGCCACTCCTGTACCTGCAGCTCTGCTCGCTCCACCGGCTGCATAGGAAATCAGCCTCATGGAGGAGTTGACTATAGAATTAAGAGTCACAAGCTGGGAAGCTATTTTGGCTGATGCTCCCTCAGCTGTAGGATCTTGTAGGATATCTCCAAGCTCTTTTAGGAGATCCCTTTGAAGTCATGTAAAATGAGCGAGATAATTCAGGGACCCCATTGAGAAGGTCGCTGAGGAAAACATTTGCTTCCCATATCTGTCCATCATCCTAGACTCTTTGTTTGGTGGACAGACAGACGAAGAAGTTTCTGCTAACTCTTTCTTGGTGGCTGCTGCTACCACCATGGCATCAACTGGCACACCTTTAGAGAGAAATTGTTTGTCCTGGGGGGCTGTTATGAACTTATTTGGTCTCCTCAGAGTAGGTTCCACAGAATCTGGAGCTGACCAAGCCTTTCGAGCCACTACAGACATGAGTGGATCGAAAGGTGGAGACACCAGGAGGTGGAGGGTCAGAAACCAAATGCCTCCAAGTATACAGACTCATCCTTGGTAGGGGCTAGGGAAGACCAGCCACCCCTCTGACTAAGCATTTCAAGGATGTCCAAAAAGGAAACATCTTCAGAGAGGGCCTGGGGGACCCTTCTGATTCATCCAGGTCTGTATCTGAGGTGACAGACTCAGGGGAGTCTAGGTGCTTCCTCTTGCACTTCTTCTTCCAAGGAGGCTCCTCTGAGTGATCAGGGGAGGCCTTGGAAGAAGAGGGGTCACCCAATAGGAACCGAAAAGGAGGTGATCGGCGCAGTCGGTTCTACTATCAGCGTGTCCATGGTCTCCAGCTCCGAACTAAGTGTAGTCAGAGGAGGAATGGAGATGGAGGTGGATGGAGCCACAACCTGCTGAGGTGGGCTGGAAAGTAATTTCACAAGGGCCTGTGATTTCAACAACCTGCTGACTACTCTCTCCACGTCTTGATCCAATAACCTGGAGGATTGAGAGGAGTGGGATGAAGAGCGATGACTGCGTTCACTTCCTAATAAGAGTGACTGTGGCACCGAGCGGATCAGCTCCAATAAAGGAGACCTTGCTTGCTTGTGGCTCCAAGATGGCACCGAGGTGGCAGTTGGAGAGGAGGGAGGAAATGACTTGTCGATGCTAGTCGGCAACAACAAACTTGGTTCTTCAGGCCAGGAGTCGGTTACAAGAATGGAGCCGATGGCTTGACAGATTTAGAGGATTTCACTGGCTGAGAACCTTTATCTGGGGAACACTGTGGTTTCAATAATCCTCGAAGGATTAATTTGTTTTTGTGCTCCTGCAGGACTCTTGGACTAAATTCATGACAGATAGAGCAGGAATCCTGCAGGTGCACAGCCCCTAAACAATAAACACAGCTAGTGTGCCCATCTGTCAGAGACATTTTCTGACAGCATGAGTCACACTTTTTGAAGCCAGAAACTTTGGCCTCTTTAGACATGTTATACTACTATACTAAAAAGCAATCGTTTTTTTTTTTTTTTTTTACAGTTTAAACTATATTAAAAAACAAACTTTTTTTTTTTTTTTTTTACAGTTTACAGTTAAGGAACAGAAAGGAGAGCCTCTAATTTAAACGGCTGTCCTAAGGGGGGGGGGGGGGACTGTCTAATTTAAATGAGTTCAGGGGAAACAGAAGGCCTGCGAGATATGGAGCGATGGCCAACAAAGCTACAACACACACAAGAAAGGCGATAAGGGATAAAGGACTATATCTAGACAAAAACTTGGCAAAATTTAAGAATAAACAACAATTATAATCATATAAAAAACTATACTAAGCCTGAGCCAGTAACAAAGCAACCTCACAGCTGAAGCGGCAAATAAGATCTGGGTAGCTGATGCTGGGCATTTTGGGATAAGACTTAGCCTTGAGTCAGTAAATAGCACTCGAGCTATAGAAGTAGGCCGTGTCAGAGCTGAGGATCGGCTCCGAACCCAAACAGCAAGAACGAAAGCGAGATGGGACAACTTAACATCAATTCTTTCTATGGCTTTACATATAAGACTAGTCAGACTAATGGGTCTGTAGTTTCTGGGATCTGTTGTTGTCTGAAATTTTCAGCCAGCAGATTCACTGTATCACCTGGCTCAGTGAATGTGGCACCATTAGTCATCAGTTCAGCACACTGCTGTGTGCTGCGTTTGAGGTTTCTGACATATCTAAAGAAGGTCTTATGGTTGTCTTTTGCCTGGGAGGCTACCTTGAACTTAAAAGTAGATTCAATTGACTTAATCAGCCTTCTTAGCTGTGTGTTTATTTTGATGAGATTTCCAATCTTTATGGGAGTTGCACTTATTTTAGCAATGTTTTTTTTTTCTTTTATTGTATAACCTGTGTAATCTGGGATGCCACCAGGGTGGTTTGTTTTTGGATTTAGTTTTGGGATTAATTTTGGTAGGTACAGCAGCCTCTATGCTGGTATATAGTTTCTGTGAGCAATTCTGCATAGCATGGCTAAAGGGGCATCAATATGTCTTACAAAGGACTCCCCCATGGGATTTGTATTTGAGGCTCCACTGATTGAGGCAGTATGTATGTTTACTGCTTTACAGGGTACTACTTTATGGGCAGTTTTAAAAGGAAAACATGATTCTACATACTTGCATCTGTACAAGGTGCTGGCATGGCGAGCAGATCTGTAAAAATGTGCCAAATTTATACCAGCATTGGAAATAGCAAAAACTGACTACTGAGCCTTCTAGCTAATACAATGACTACACTTAGAGCCCTTTTGTAATCTTCCTGACTCAGATTGACCAGCAAAATACCTACTACTACTGGATGAATAACCACAGTCCACCTTATGTAAAAGCACAGTAAATAGAAATGCTACTACAAACAAACTTAAACTTAAGGAAAGGCAATACATAAGTCAAGATAACAGTAATGTGCTTTAAACAGCTTATAAAAGTGTTATTATTCAATAAAAGTACTTTGTTTTGTAGAAACGAGCAGGGAACAACTCAAATGTGCAGAATTTATAAAGGCACTAACATCAAGGTAAGCTGATTGATCAATAAAACAAATACATGCAGGAATCTCTAGTGTGTTTCCCCAACCAATACAGACCAGGCTATCACCCACTGCCACCAGATAGAAAATCCTCTGTCCTTTTGATGTAAACACACAGAAGAGAGCTTGCTAGAGTGCAAAAATAAACTGCTTTATCCAACAGATAGCTAGATAATGAATTTTATTTATTTATTTATTTAAGTTTGATGATTGGGGAAGTCCACTGGGCCAAGAACAGCCCATTTTCAGCGGAGACCTGGGGAGAAAAGCTCCACAATAATTGCAAGTTACATTTCACATGTTATAAAAGGACATTGTTCATAGAGCTAATTAAACATTTACAGATAAGCTCCATGATATTTGCAATTGGCTTGTCACAATGTTACAAAAATGAAAATACATAATTCAACATTTACATAAAGTTAATATTTTTGTTATAAACTCTATTGCAGGTTTAACATTTCAAAATATATAGCTACTAGCCATTAGTAGGTTAGGAAAATATTATGCATGGAGAGGCTAATAGTATGTTTGAGATTGGAGAGTATAGTACAATAGATATTAGAGAGAAAATTAGTTTTTAGTAGGGGAGGGATTGTTTTGGGTGGGATGAAGCAATAATAGAAGTAGTTGGATGAGTAAGGGCAAGGTGGAATGAGGGGGCAGGGTTTATGTTGGAGCATGACAAGGGCATTCCCATTTGAAAGAAAGATGAGAGAGTAGCTAAGACTTTAAATTTGTATGGTTAGATTGGTTAGATAGGTTGCATAGGTGTGTGGGGAGAGAGTTGCACTGTTTAGCTAAGGATTGGGACAGCAGTAGATGGCCAGGAGGTCATGCAGGTTTGTGGACCTGAAGGAGAACTTGGTTTTTGGGTCTCTGTGTGAGCGGTTGGGAATGTAAGCTTTTAAGGAAGTAGCAAGAGCTGGGCAGTTGGCAGGTTTAAAGATGAGCTTGTGGGCAATGGTGAGTTGTAGGTAACTGAGGTAGTTGGCTAGTTCAAGCCAGTTGAGGGTGAGGTTGGAGTGGCAGTGGTGGGATGAGTTTTTTGAATTGGTTGCAATTTTGGAGATCTTGTGGTAGCAGGATTCAAGTTTGGACTGAAGGCCAAGATGGAGATTGGTGAAAAGAGGAGAGCCATGCATAAGGGAGGGGAGTAGGAAGGTGGATGCAAGAGTTTGATGGGCAGAGGGGCTTAGGAAGCAGTTGTGCCTGTAGAGGAGACCTAACTTTTGTTGGATTTTCTTGATTGTGGAGTGGATGTGGGTGTCAAATTTTAGTTCTTCATTAATAATGATGCCAAGAAGCTTGGTGTTGGGAACAATTTCAAGGAGGGTGTTGTTTTGGCTCTGTACGGTGAATGTGGATTTGTCAATGGAGTTTTTGGTAGGGGAAAAAACATTAGTTTGGTTTTATTTGCATTTAGTGCCAGATGGTTAGATTGCATCCAGGTTTCTGTTTTGGAGAAGGCTGGTTGGGATTTTGCTAGGAGCTCGGTGGGAGAGAAGGTTGAGCAGATGATTGTTGAGTCTTCTAAATATTGGATGATAGATAAGTCTGGCATGGATTGGTGAAAATTGTTAATGAATAGGTTGAAGAGAAGAGGGCCAAGAACAGAACCTTGTGGGACACGTGTGGGTGTGGGAAGGAAGGGGGAGGTTGATGTTTTCCATTGGACAGCTTGTTGGCAGTTGGACAAGTAGCTAGAAAAGCAGGCGATGGTGGTGGGAGAGAGGTGTAGGGTGGAGAGTTGGGATATAAGAAGGATGTGTTAGATGGTGTCAAAGGCATTTGACAGATCTAGGAATAGTGTGGATACGAACTTGCCTGAGTCACATTTGAGGTTTATAGTTTCAAGAAAGGAAAGAAGGGCAGTCATGGTGCTGTGGTCAGGGTGGAAGCCATGTAGGGTAGGGGAGAGGAGATTGTTTAGTGTTAGGTGTGCCATGAGTTGTGCTTGTATTGTTTTCTCTAGTATTTTAGAAAGAAAGGAAAGGATGGCAATAGGCCTGAAGTTGGTGGTATCAGTATTTTTGCCACCTTTGTGGAGGGGGATGATGTAAGCATGGTGCCAGATAGAAGGAATGTATGATTATTGTATGGATCTATTTATAAGAATAAAGATGGGATAGGCAATGCTGTCTGCAGATTGTTTGAGGAAGGTGGGTGGAACGTTGTCAGGTGCATTGCGACAGGGTTTGAGTTTGAGGAGTCTTTTTATACTGCTTGTGGGGATGGGCTTGAGGCAGAAGGATGATGATTGGGGTGGTGGTTCGGGCAGGAGGGGGTAGTGGTGGAGGAGGGGGGTGGGAAGGAGGCCGATAGTTTAGCTATGCAGTCTATGAAGAATGAGTTGAACTGGCTGGTTGTTTCAAGGTTGGGGTCTGGGCAGGGGTTTTCTTTGTTGTCAGGATGCAGCATGGATGAGATGGAGTCCCAGAATTTTTTTGAATTTGTTAAGTGCAAGGACTGGAGTTTGGAGTAGTGGGCTTTGCAGTCTTTAATTATTAGGTTTTTTTGCAGAGTTTCATAGTTGCTTATACTTTAGGAGGGTGTTAGGGTTTTTATGTTTTTCATATTGTTTCCATTTTTTGTCCCTTTGGTGCAAGGCTAGTTTAGTATCTTTTGACAACCAGGGGCAGGGATTGGTTTTGATGCATTTGGTTTGAGGGGGAGGCTTGCTGATTGAGAAGGGTTAGGAATGAGTGGTTAAAGTATGAAATGGCGAAAGCTAGAGGAAGGGGTTTTAGAAGGGACCTGTCAGTATACTTTAAGCATTCGGAGAAAGTTAGAGGGTTGAAAGAGGAGAGATTTTGGATTTGGATGTAGTGGTGTTGTTTATGTAGTTGAGATGTTAGACAGTCGGTGAAGGCTGGTAGGTGATCGGTGAGAGGATCAGGTAATGTTCTGGCTTTGGTGATAAGGTTTGGGTGGGTTGTTAGGATTCAGTCAATGATGGTACTACAGGTACCATCTTTATTTGGTCTGGTTGGAGATTGCATTAGTTGGGAGAAGTTGTACAGGTTCATTGTGTGGGATGGGGCTTCAGAGTTAATAGTATTCCAGTTGATGTTGGCATCACCGAGTATATAGGTTTAATTTTTATATTGGAGGAGAACCAGGACAGGATGTTTTCAAGAGTTTTGATATTATCACCAGGGGGAATATAGAGGGCAGCGATACATATGGACTTGTGGTTGTTTACTTTTATTAAATCTATTATAATTTCAGTGTTAGGCATTTTATTGGAGTAGGGAGTTATGATATAGGAGGTGGCGTAGATTATTGCTACTCCACCTCCTTTTTTTGTGAGCTCTGTCATTGCGAATGATTTGGAAACCTGGTGGTAGGATTTCACTATCTTTTATATAGGTTTTCAGCCAGGTTTCAGAAACGGCAGTAATGTCGGGGGGGTTATGGGAGTGCCAGGCATGTAGTTTAGGGATTTTGTTTTTTAGGCTTTGTGCATTAAGTATTGTAAGGTGAATGGACTTTGAGTTTGTGGGCTGACTGGAGGGTTTGGTGAGATTGATGTTAGCGATGGGTCCGGGGTTGGGGTGGATGTCGCCGGCTAGTGAGAGAGAGATGTGGTGGAGTAGAAGAGTGAGGCAGTGGGTTGGGCAAGGGTAGCTTGGGTTGTGTGAGAGTAGTGATTTCCTGGTACCACATTTAAGAGGGGGGTTATGGGGGATGGGTTGGGAGCAGTTTTGGTTTGAAGAAATAGATTGGGTTAGGGGTAAAGAGTTCATGTGAGATGGATGAGTAGGATGGGAAGTGAGGTTGATGGTAAAATGTAGTGGAGTGTGTGTGAGAGTTATGACAACGGTTGGGAAAAAGTGTGAGATAGGTAAGAGAAGAGAGAGAGATTATTATGGCAAATAGGGTTATAGGGGGAGATGTTATGTAGAGCATTGTAGGAGGCGTGGATGTTTGGGGTGATGTAGCTCTACAGGTGGGTGGAGTTTGGCTTAGATGTGTTGTGATTGGAGAGGTGTTGGGTGGGAAGGAGACAGGGGTTGTATAAAAGTACAGGTAGTGGGTGCAGGAGGGATTTGGGGGCAGGGTAGGGGAGAGGAGTAAGCCCAAAGGGTAAATGGAGCAGGTTACATCTTCCGGGAGGAGCAGCAGTCACCAAACAGAAAACAATCAGTGAGAAGGTTAGCAACTACAGAAATAGGGCAGCCTATCGTCTTGGTTTGAATGTTACCATTCTGTTTGTTTTTATTATTTATGCACCAATGGGGAGATGCAGTTTACTGAGAAGTAGGAACATAATGTAGTTATGTCAGGGGTTTTAGAAAGGGAAATTCAGTAAGTGCACACTACTGAGGGATGCCCGTGGGACAGACAGAAACAGAGTGTAGCTAGGCAGAGTTTTTTAGTATTTAAAGATGGCACCGCCATTCAGGGGAGGAATAAGTAAACTCTCAAGAAGAAGAGGGGGGGATTGACAGGATTGACAGGGCTGGGAAGCTTACAATAAGATTATATTAGGAGGCCAAGAGCAGGGGTGGTGTCTAAGAGCCAGGGCTTGGAGAAAGCTGTGAGAAAACAGGTTTGACAGGGCTAGGAAACTTACACTAGAATTATGTTAGGAGAACAAGAAAAAGGGGGGTGCTATGGACCAGGCCTTGGAGAAAGCTGTGAGAACAGAAAAACGATCAACCAGCTAGCCCGGGTCAGTACCTAAAGGTGTCTGTTTATCTGTGTGAATTCAAAAGTAGATTTAGTAGCGCATCAGGGAAGTAGAATATAAAATAAATGTAAAGCTTTGGGGAACTGTATATATTTGTTACAATAAATGGGAGAATAAAATATAAGAATGTAAAAGAAATGTGATATACAAGATAAATAAAATATAAGAATATAAAATAAATGCAAAGCTTTGAAAAAATGTATATATTTGTTACAGTAAATGGAAGGAAAAAGGGGGGTCCAGTAGTGCGCACAGCAGAAAAATCAGTAGGAGTATCACCGAGAGATGATTATAATAGACCTATACTGCTCACAGTATGTTGATAAAATAGAACTTCCAGTGCTTTTACTAGTTTGTATGGGTTTCTGCTCTCCTTGTTCTTGTATGCAGGCATTGTGTCTTGTATTCAAGGCAAGTAAATCAGTAGACAGATAATGAGAGGCAAAATGTGCTTTTTTTCCAAAATAAGCACAGGGAAAGGCAAATTAATAAATCAAGATATCGGCAGCAGTGTAGAAAAGGAGGAGCTTATAAAGCTCAATTTACAAAAGGGTGGGCTGATTAAAAATCACCAAGTTTAAAAAAAGCAGATCAAGTAATGGAAGGCTGGCTGGGAAAAATAACCAGCAGGGAGTTATCAACAGCACTTGAGGTTTCTGCAGCCCTTGAGTCTTAGAAGAAAAGACAAGGCCAGAGATGTATCTTGTGTATTTAAGTATCACTCAAGAAATAACCAATGAAAAAAAGCATGTGAAATGTGCAGCCTGGGTAATTTAAGTGTCTATGTGCAAAATAGAATAAAAACGCCAGATAAAGCAGATTTCTCAAAGCAGAAAACAAAGTGAAACACGAAAACCACAGCTCTGTCAGTTTAAGCAACTCACAGAGAAAAAAAGAGATTACTTTCCTCAACAGCAGGGTGTCACCAACAGTTCTAGTAGTTTTTGCAGGCCTTGAGTTTTATCAGAAAAGACAAGGACACAGTTATCTGTGTATTAGGTTTCTGAACTTTGCATGCAAGGTGGTGTTTCTTTGGGATAGACATTCAGTAACTTATTGTCAAGTCATCTAAACTGTAAACATCAGAAGCATCATATAACTAATGGTATGATTCACATAAAGACGATATCCTGATACAACATGTTTGAAGTATTTTCAGCCTGATATTACTTTATTTTATTTTTATTTTTTTTTGCCATATTTCTTTCTCCGGTTATTAATATTTCAAACAATAGGAACATTAAAATGTCAACACACACAGTAATATTCCTAAACCAGATAAAGATGATAACAAGTGTCATATAAGCAACATATACCTATAAATGCACAATGTTAAAGTGTAACTATATTGAAATAAATAGGGAGTGTAGGGCATGCTAAGAAAGAAACTATATATTTCTCTTTTTGTTTTTAAATAAAATGAGAGTTGAGAAGGATATAGAAAAAACAGGCAAGTATATGTAAGAGCAACTGTAGAAAAAATATCAAGATTATTATGAATGATAATACTGATATTGAATATGAGATTTTTATGAAATAATGTCAAAGATATTGGACAGAACACTGAAATTATAGCAACTTCCAGAGCGACATCACATTTTTAGAGTTAATACCAGTCTGGGTATTATTAAAGTATGAAGAGCAAAGTTGTTGAACATAAGAGAAACATTTTATTCAGACAATGAAGTAGCTGTTGGAATACCCCAGCCTCCAAGGTTCAAGGAGCACTTAGGCAGTTCGTTTTACATAGTTTTGCAAAATGTCTGACAATTTCTGGCAACTGCTGACAGTCTTTCTCATTAACAGCTAAAACAGAAGCACACACACAGCAGTTGAGGATCCATCCAGAGGTATGGGCAATTGACCACTACACATCAGGAGACTGAAAAAGAATGCATGGACCCCAGGTATGTGGAACATCTACAATGGTACATGCATATCTTTAGACAGGTTCTAAACATCTTGCCAAGGAGGAAGTAGCAACCATCACAAGATGCATTTTTAAGACACCTGACATGCAAGTAACACAAAGGAGATGTATGGATACTAAGGGTATGCTGGGCAACTCTAAGCTTCACTTTCCAGGTCTAGGGTATCATGAGCCATGCAAACCAAATCTGCAGTTGTGACCAGAGAATATTTGAGTGGTGTTGTCTCAAAGAGCAGGTCCAGTACAACATATGATATGCAGAAGCATGGACATCCTTCACAATGGCCCATTGCATGCTCAACCCTTGGATATTTACAGGCAATAATAAGGTGGAAAGTAGTCTCTAAAAGGAAAATCTGAGCCCCCAGTGTGGATTATGGCACCATATTTCTAATGCTTAACTCATAAAGGGATAGGAGTGTGGACAGGGAGGGACAGTTCATAAGTTTGTAGAGGAGAGAATGTGCTATTTGTAGTTGAGACAGTTGGAGTAGTTGTGGGAACTCAAGCCATTGTAGCTTTTTTCAAGGCAAGGCAGATATGTGACTTGTATGGGAAATTGCAAGCAAATCTGGCTATCTGATGGTACGTTTGTGCAAGTCTGGTTAAAAGATTTGTTTGGATGTGTGTGAATATAGGGGAAGCATAAAGAAGCAGTAAAGAAGGTAGGGAGGAAGGGAAAATGAGGGTGTGTTTAGGTATCAGGATATAATTGATTAAGGGGAGTGGTGGGGAAAAAAGAAATGATTGGATTGTGGGAGGATGATGGCTGGGCTTTATAATTAAGGATTAAGTATAAATGTAGAGTAAGCAGGGGTTGGTGGGAATGGGGGTAGGTTAAGGGAGTGGAGTGAGCCTGCGCAGAACTAGGGCAAACAGAAAGGGTTTGTGCAAGTCTCAGAGAGCGCTATTTGTGCTAAAAAAATTATCTCCCATGCCTAGAGAAAAATGACTGCAGAGGAGCCAGTAAGCAGGTAATGTTACTGAGCAACTAGCCAACTGACAACAAAGGCAAATGTACTGGAATAAAGTAGACCATTGAAGGGGGCTAGCAAGTCAGGTTATAAGAACTTGGGGAAAAGGTTACAAGTTTAGGCAATAGTGAAAGGGTATTGGTCCAAATGAGAAGTATGGCTATGCCAGAAAGTATGCGTTGAGGAAAAAACAGTCAGAAAGTAACAAACAAGTGGGCCCAAGAGTGGGAGAACTAAGATGCTAGGAGTAACACAGGGATGTTGAAGCAGGGGAAATAAAAGGGGTTTACTGGGTATGAGGTATGGGCGACTGCCATTCATGGTGTTGTGCTCTCTTGAATTGTGACAAAAGAAACAAAGTAGTTACAAATCTTGATAGAAAACTAAGGTTGTAACATACTTTTTTGTTATTTTGGGATGTTAAAAAGTACCCAGATATTTGCAGGATGCCTACAGTTAGGTTTTCATCCAGATGAGGGGGTTCTCTGCTAGCATGAAATACTGGGCATGATATGGACACAAATGGCTAAAATAACCATCTTCAAAAACAAGTCAGAGAAGCATCCAATTTGTTAATTATTTACCTAAGAGGGAGTGACCTCACTTACTGGAACACCGTTGAACGGTTAAATAAATTGGTTGATGGCATAATATTACTGAAAAATAAATGTCTAATATTAAAAATAGTGGGGTCAGAGATAATTACCTTACAATTCTGGATGAAAGACAGGGCTCAAATGCAGTAGATAAAGATGGTAAAGCAGCGTGTAGGAGGATGCTAACAGAGGTAGCAGCATTAGGCTTTAAGATTTTGATGCATCTTTGAATTTGAGGATAAGGATAAAGTCTCTCTGTGGTACAAGATGGATGGAGTCCAAATGACAAATGAGGGATTGTACCTACACAACCTACACATTTGATCAGTAATTGAGAATGTCATAGTCTAGCATGCTTCATGTAAGTGTGACAGATTATGGTGAATGGCAGTAAATGAGAAGAGGTTAAAATGGAGAGAAGATAGGGTAGGATAAAGAGAGCAGGTAGTCAAGGGGTGAAAAGGTGGATCAGGCAACAATTCCTCTGGGCTTAGAATGTGTCCTGATTGGCCAAAGGAGGGGGAGGTCAAAGGTAGAAACTTCCTAGGGCTGAAGAAAACAAGATTAATTTTGGGGCATGTAGATTCCTTTCAAAGGACTTATGGTCAAGTTAGTGAAGACTAGTGACTCAACGTATGGTCAAGTAATAGTTCCCAGCATTAAGGATGGCAAGGTATGAAGCCTAACAGTCAAGTGAAAAAATATTAAATAAGGATGAAGACAGTTAATGCCTCATCAAGCTAAAGGTTTACTGGTGAAGATAGATGCCTCCTCAAGGAACAGAAAGTATGGTAAACAGAACAGAATATTTAACTTGTCACAGTGTTTAAATTGTAAAAAGCACATTTTAAAATCAATGGTTTCATGGTTGTTTTACTATAGTTATAAATTACGAAGAATTAATAAAGCTAATAATAGAGTAGTAGATTGACACCTCCCAACTGATAAACAAGTATATAAAAAGAAGCAGACAAATCCTTCTCTCCAGCCTATGTGTTTATCCAATATAGTAAAGGAAGCTGATATGTATCATGTAAATAAAAAGGACAAAAGTGGGGATATGAAAAACTGTCAAAAATATGATTGATATTGGTACGGTTAACCAATTAAACAGTACACATAGTCTGTTAAATACAAGTTTGGTCAAACTTCACAAGGTGTCAGGTATATTTTGTGAAGGCAACTCAGGGAGATTTTTCAATAAATGGAGTTTGTTAACAAATGGCATTGCACATTACCTCCCCCAGCCAGGTAACTGGCATGTTAAAATGGGAGGAGCTGTGTTGGGAAATATGGGGCAGCTCTCAATAAATGATAGGGACAAGTTCCACTAGTTAAACACCAAAAACAGGTCTGGCCAATCCTCTTTTCCACTGCAATGACAGAAGTGAGCATTCTCATTCTTTTGACCATCTCTTGGGTTCCTGTTGAAAGTTAGAGAGACAGAGGTACATTCCTTGGAATAATGAACATGTAACTGCAATTGCAGAGTAATTTTTGCTAAATTTGAAAGTACTGTATTTTGGAGAACTCCCTCTTCTACAAGGTACAGTGGTACCTGAGTTAGTGTACATATGTATATATATATATATATATATATATATATATATATATATATATATCAGATGTGTGGTGAGTGGCAGCCCCACTCATATCCTCATATCAGAGAGTGCAATGCGGGATAGTACCACTGCAAAATGTTACTAACATACAACAGATGAATAATGAAAGGCATAGTCTACCTGGACTTCACCAAAATATTCAAATCCCTTCCACACAGATGGCCGAAAGGAACAATTGGCAGGAGGGTTAAATACAAGAACAACACTGCGGAAATGGAGTGTTGCATGGTAAAACAAGAGAACTGCACCGAGAAGAATAATGACAAAGCAAAAGATAGTACTTATTGGATTATTTCAACGGTCTATGTTAAAACAACGAAAAGTATAAATATCAAATGCTCGGACGAGCAAAAACGCATATGATTGACATCGATATTGTGAGATCGCGGTACAGTGAAGATTGGAAAATTTGCCCTTTCCTCACTGTAGTGTGATCTCAGAGTTGGAATATATTTTTAAGGGGGGTGTGGGGGGTGTGGGGTGCAGCACCCCACAATAGCGATTTTGATCATATGCGTTTTCGCTCATTCGAGTGTTCGATATGTATACTTGTCGTTGTTTTAACATAGACCCTTATTTTGATGGTGAGTTCTGTAGCCATTTTTTAAGTTTTATAGCAACAACCTGCTTACCAGCCCACAGGACATCAAAGGCAGATAGAAGGAGTATTTCCAGCAGCTTCTGAATGAAGAAAACCCCACAGAAGTGGTACTGCCCCAGAAAGAGCCTACAATGAGAGTAGAAGAGGAGCCCAGCTTAGAAGAAGTAAGAGCAGCACTAAGGAAAATAAAGTCAGGGAAAGCAGCAGGCTCAGATGAGGTCACAGCAGATATGATAAAGATGCTGGGTGAGCTAGGGGAGAAATGGCTCCTGAGGGTACTAATTGCAGTGTGGAGAGAAAGGCATATTCCAGATGACTGGAGAATAAGCATACTCGTGCCAGTGTACAAGAACAAAGGGGACGTCCACAACTGTGGACTGTACAGAGGCATCAAACTCCTACCACATTGCATGAAAGTTCTGAAGAGGGTGATTGATAAACGGATACGCAGAATAGTAGAATGTAAGATGGGAGATGAACAGTTTGGATTCAGATCAGGATGCAGCACAATTGACCCGATGTTTGCATTGAGACAGATACTTGAGAAGAAACTAGAGAAGAGGAGAGAGTCAAACTGGGTTTTCCTAGACTTGGAGAAAGCATATGACAAGGTCCCAAGAAAGCTGATCTGGGCAGTACTGCGGTGGTTTGAAGTCCCAGAAAAATTGGTAGAATTAGTACAGGCTATGTACAAGGACCCAGTGACTCAAGTACGGACAGTGTTTGGCCTCACTGAGGGGTTCCCAGTGGGAGTGGGTGTACACCAGGGTTCAGCTCTGAGCCCACTGCTGTTCATACTGGTAATGGACTACATCAGCAAACAGGTTGGAGGGTCAGAGCAACAAAGCTGCTGTATGCAGACGATGTGGCAGTACAGGCAGACTCTGATCTAGAACTTCAGCAAAGGATAGGAGAATGGAATGCAAATCTGAAGGCACATGGGATGAAATTAAGCACAGATAAGACAGTGGTAATGGCAGCAGATTGGGGAAATCAGAAGAAGCTGAGAATAGAGATAGATGGGAAGATAGTGGAACAAGTAAACAGCTTCAAGTATCTGGGAGGGGTGGTTGAGGAGAAGGGTAGTCTGAATGAAGAGGTCAAAGCTAGAATCAGAGGGGCTGCAGCCAACTGGCATAGAGTATCAGGTGTAGTATATGACAAAAGAATGCCAAAGAAGCTGAAAAGTAAGGTGTACAAGACAGTGGTGCAACCAGTACTACTGTATGGTACAGAAACCTGGGCAGTAAAGGCAGAACAGTTGAAGAAGCTAGAGGTGATGGAAATGAAGTGCCTGAGAAAGGTGGTAGGATGCACACTGCGGGACAGGCAAAGAAATGAGGACATAAGAGCAGAAGCCAAAGTAGCTCCAATTGCAGAAAAGATCAAAGAGAACAGATTACGATGGTATGGGCACATGTGTAGAAAAGCAGAAGACAATATGGTGAGGGAGATTTGGGACAGACAGGAAGAAGGTAAGCGGAAGCGAGGGCACCCAGCAAAGAGGTGGATGGATTGTGTGAAAGAAGATCTGTAGCAGTCAGGCATGAGTGTTGAAGAAGGCAGGAGAGTGGCACTGAATCGAGAGAGTTGGCGACAGTTAATACGATACCCCGACCCCATGTAAATGGGAAAAAAGGGGATAATGATGATGATTTTTAAGTTTTCATGTTTTACACATTTCTGAGAAAACACATGACAAGAAAATACTCTTCACTGGTGATTAAAATACAAAAAGGAAGGCCCAGCAGTGCACAGATTGGGAGGACCCTAAGGAAGCATTTGAAAATGCTAATTAATGTAAAGTACTGCATTTGGGCCACAACAATCCTGGTGCAAGTATTAGCTGCTGTAGTGCAACTGATGAAGAAAAGAGCAGGTAAAGAATATGATGAGTAAAACATGTAAAGAAGGCTCTTCTGAGGTCGCTAGAATGAATTTTATTCACCACACTCCGAAACAGTCCAAAAAAGATGAATGATTTATAGAATCCAAACCAAAACCATAAAGTACTTAGCGCTTTCACCCTGAATCACTTCTGGGCATCTTCAGAGTACTAATGCTTGTAACACCTACTACCAATATAAAGATCTCATCACTAATTACACAACGCCTTTAATTTAGTTAATTGAATAATTAATCATAGTTTTAAAGACATATGCATTAAGACTGTTGTTAACTTGACACAATATTTAACTTGTCACAGTGTTTAAATTGTAAAAAGCACATTTTAAAATCAATGGTTTCATGGTTGTCTTACTATAGTTATAAATTACGAAGAATTAATGTTACAATGAAAAAATGAAAAACTTCATATATAATTCATAAAAAGTTCATAGAATTCATAAAAATACATAAAAATACATTGGTGTTGAAATCTTATTTAAAATAATTTATACACAAATATGTTGTGAATAACCAGAAACATAATTGTATATTTTTTGTTATTGACAGAATTCCCAATTGTTGGGAAAAAGGAGGTGACTATGATAACTTGTTAGAAGCCAAGGAATGTCTGTGGCAGCTAAGATTCAATGCAAGCTGCATACCTGGCATCAATGGTCACATTTCTATTTCCAGTATTTTAAAACAAAGATCTTACTGTATTTAATTATTGTTTTATTATTCTTATTACTATTAATATATCAATATGTCTTTACATCTAGGGAAATACAACATAATTTAAATGAATTTTTAAAAAATATACAATTATGTTTCTGGTGAAAGTGCTAAGTACTTTATGGTTTTGGTTTGGATTCTGTAAATCATTCATCTTTTTTGGACTGTTTCGGAGTGTGGTGAATAAAATTCATTCTAGCGACCTCAGAAGAGCCTTCTTTACATGTTTTACTGGTCTATACAATTTGTGTGTTTTTTCAAAGAATATGATGAAACTGATGCCCCCTACACTGTGCCACCATGAGCAGAGAAGGCAGTAGAAACAAACAGAGTGATAACGTGTCCTTAGGCTGATAGATTTCAGAAGCAAAGTAGCACTGTTTCTGCGCTACAATGCCATGGTCAAACTACACCTTAAGTACTTTATGCTATTCTAAGTAAAATAAAATAAAATAAATAAAATAAAATATTCTGCAGGCCATGCAGAAAAAAAATACATCAAACTGCTGGAAGGAGTCTAGAGCCACTGGAAAGGTATGTGGGATAGAGGAGGAAGTATTTGAGCATACACTACAAGCACTGGAGATCTTCTCACTGGAGAACAGAAGAGATAGGCGGGCATTACCTTGATTGTGTAAGTTTATGTCAGTGAAGTAAGAAAGAACAGAAAGGGCAGTGGGGGAAGTAGGAACATATGCACCAGATTGTAGGAACTAACTACTCTCTGGATCTCATAAAGTACTTTTCACATAGAAGGCTGTGGGCTCAAAGAATAGATTAAGAGAAGGAATAGGTGGGGCATCCACAGAGGCATTCAAGGTGGAAAGGGACAAGAAGAGGAAGTTTGAGAGAGAAGGCAAGAAAGGGCAGGTGGTAAAATAGATATATAAATATATAATATAAATAAATAAAAGTAAATAATATAACAGGAAGATTACTTTGTTCACATGCTTTTTTATAGAACGCGACTTCCCAAATTAGGGATGTCACATAATAAACATAAGGACATTTATGGAAACAGAAATTTAGAAGAAGTGCTGTTTTTAATATGTGCAATGTTTTAGGAAGGCAGTGCATTGTCTTTATCACCTTACAGATGGCTGTCAGTGTCAGGTGCTAGTCAGATGCACAGAATCAAACTGGAATATTATGGAGTTGTAGTTTGGGTAGAAATGTGAACATCCACTGCACTAAAGTGTGTATCCATTGTGTGCTGGAGCATGTACATTTTTTCATATGGGAATATACACATCTATGGTAACAAGGTGTACATCCACTGTTTGTAGGAATATACATAGCCACTGTTGAAATCTCACCCAATATGTTAAGTAATAAACAAAACTACTGTAAGAATGTGTGCATCCAGTGAGTAAAGGAATGTTGAAATCTGCTGTAGGAATGTGAACATCCACTGTGTGCCAAAATATGTACACTAAAATATAAACCATATTTGTAATGACTACATCCACTGTCTTTAGTAATAGTCAGAGCCACTGTCGGAACATTTATATCCAGTGTAAACATTTCACATCCACTTTTGGAATGTGCACATCCACACTGTACACTATAGTACACATCTACTGTTGGAATTAGCACATCCAGTGTGCATAAGGACATTGTTACAGGTGCTCACTGCACTGCTGATTGAGCAGCTTTACTTAGAAAATGTAACATTACTCCATGTTTCACTGCAATGTATTTTATTGTGCCTTTTCCAGGTCCAAGTAGGCAGTATGCACCATTTACCCTCATCGATTGCCTTGGTGACCTTCTCAAAGAATTACACCAGGATTAGTATGATGAAACCAAACTAGGTCGGGTTCAGAGTCTGAGGGCTGTTTGTCTGTGTTGATCATTTCCATGATGTTTTGCTCCATGGCTTTGCATATGGAACAAAGCCTGATTTGAGACTATAGTTTATATAGTTGACTGTGATTGTTTAGGACTTCATAGCAAGACAGCCTCTCTGATATGTGGTACAGATTTCCCACCATTGTTCGTGAAACTGGATCACTGTATGCAAGCCAACAATTTAGCTTCTGGCATGTTCTACATCAATCTACCATGAAATAACCCTCATTCTCAAAAGTTCTAAAATACATCAGTCGCTGTAGCTTAGGGATAACAAGGATGTACAGCTATAAAAAGGAGAGATATTATGCTTCTAGTTTAAAAATCACAAAGATATTGGGCATTAAGTCAAACGGTATGCTCGTATAGGGACAATTAGCTGTTGTGTGTACCTGTAGTTCCAATAATAATTTACTGATGAAACTTGCTCATTGTGAAAATACAGTTATGGAACTTATACTCCTATATGGGCTTCCTCTGTATCATAAAAATAAAATTGCCAAATCCTCTGTATCATAAAAAAAATTGCCAAATTAAATAAAACCAACATGACCTAGAAAGCCTGTGTTAAAAAGGAAAAAAATAGTTTTATCTATACCTTTATGTCAGTATCTGCACTGATACAGTTCTTCAGACACTCAACTGGGCCCATGAGAAAGGGACACTTGGCTGTTAAAACCTGTAGGGATTAAAAAACAAGATTATCATAGAGACAGAGGTACTCCAGTTTGGTTGTCAAAAAAGTACATTGATTGTTGCATTCTGTTTACCTCAATTATTTACCACTGAATGTGAATGCCTCAGCATTTCATCAAACTATGTTTAGCTATTTGTGGTGTTTGTGTACCTGTCTAATCTATGTTATACTTGTTTCTTGGCAGCATGACGGGCTACTCCTAAGAGCTATTTTCCCACTAGCATCCATCATGTACTTGGACCTGTGGCAGAAAAATCCTTTAGCAAACAGGCAGATATGCACAGGTAAAATGGGCTGGACCAGTTTAAAGTATATATCTAGTTTGCAGCAATTTTGCCACATGCAAGTGAACTCATTTAAAGCTTTTGCAAAGCACTATCCTTCGCATTACGCATTATTGATTTTGAAAATATTTACAAATATATCACACACACACTATGAGGTTACTGCATGATACAGATTATTGTTTGCAGGTTTTGCACAATTTTAATTGTTCTGTTTTTATCCTTCTGCTAAAAAAGTAAGACTGTCATGATACAGACAAAATTCTAAAGAACAAAGCTTCCATATGGACAAAGTTGTAAGAAAAGGGAGGGAAAATGTGAAATTCCACAACTTTACAGAAATGTATCATCTGTAGGAACAGCTCATGAGTATTCACATATGATACTAAACAATTTCAGTACCAGTCAGTAAACAGACCACACCTACCTTATTTGGAATGCATATGAAAGTCTAACATTTTAGGCCAGGATTCATAACAAACCCATATCCCCCAGCGGTAGAACCCACACCTCCCAGCCATATGCATTTCACAAATGTAGAGAGTAATGCAGTATAGCAATGCATACCTGGCTGTGAACAGGTAGGCAGTAAGTGTGCATATTAAGGCCTACATTAGTCTTCCACAATTCACAAAATGTGTGGATTCTGAAGTATTTTGGGTTTAGTATCCCCAAAATTATGGGAGTTCAAACTCAGATTATAAGGACAACACTTTACTGTGAAGACCTCCCAAGGATCAGTGCTCCTCAAAGGAAAAATTAATTGCAAAGAATACAGTTTTAAAAAAATACTCATGGCTATGCCTGGAGGATGGTATACTGATTACAGCAATTTTGTAATTCTGTCCAGTGCTATCTGACCCATATACAATGATGCAAAAGAGCTTCATCAAATGGCATTAATCAAATTCTCTGCATTACCAGATGACTTTATTTATATATTATGCAGAAAGGTTCTGCTCTATGTACATGACAAAAAAACCCTCAAACCCTCACGAATCTATTTATGGCTTTTCATCTAAATAAGTCTATATAATGATCAGACTTCAACTATTCAACAAAGCTGACATTCTGAAAAGCACAAGTAACTAAGTAAGATGTCCACAAGTACTTCCACAGTCAATTCACATTGGAGTTACAATTTAGTTCTCACAGACTGGCTTTTCAAGACAAATAAGAAGCTAAAAATGCTAAAATTTAGCTTAATCTGCAATAACTGCATAGAAAATTATCCTTTCACTCTAGAAATAAATTTGAATAGGCTAGTACATCGGGTGGAATTCATAAGCAGTCTGC
The DNA here is from genome assembly GCF_019279795.1 of Protopterus annectens. NCBI lineage: Eukaryota > Metazoa > Chordata > Ceratodontiformes > Protopteridae > Protopterus > Protopterus annectens. The sequence goes on from NC_056743.1 coordinate 1,122,510,364, forward strand.
AAAGTACACAAAGTGCAATTTGCTTTAAGTCTAGTCAAGGCTATCCAGATTCATAGCCATGTTCACTGCATGTGAGCACAGCTCTACTGTAATGAGCAAGAAAGGTTTGATGCCACATGTAAATATTGTAGTCTGTGGGATGGGGCCTATGCTAAAGAAGTCATAATTCATATACATCAGTATAGTAAATTTCCATGCAGAGCAATGTACAAAATGCATGTGCACAATGAAATATACCTACATTTCATTGGGGAGAATGTTAATTTAGCAAAACTCAGACTGCTGATCACAATACCATGGAATTTTCATGTCCGAGAGGTTATGTAAGTATGTGTGTGTGTGTGTGTGTGTGTGTGTGTGTGTGTGTGTGTGTGTGTGTGTGTGTGTGTGTGTGTGTGTGTGTGTGTGTGTGTGTGTGTGTGTGCACATATGTATGTATGCATGGTGCACATGTCTATGTGAGTGACTATGCAGGGTGTGTGTGTGTGTGTGTGTGTGTGTGTGTGTGTGTGTGTGTGTGTGTGTGTGTGTGTGTGTGTGTGTGTGTGTGTGTGTGTGTGTGTGTGTGTGTGTGTGTGTGTGTGTGTGTGTGTGTGTGTGTGTGTGTGTGTGTGTGTGTGTGTGTGTGTGTGTGTGTGTGTGTGTGCGTGGTCTCTACTAATGGAGAGAGAAGACTGAATAGAACCATTGCTTATAACAGGTCTGCCTTCTCCGTCAGATAGCAACTATGGTAAGTGAAATATGCAAATTGTGTGTGTGTGTGTGTGTGTGTGTGTGTGTGTGTGTGTGTGTGTGTGTGTGCGTGTATAAATGTGACTGCATGTCTGTATTATTGTGTGCTGCTATTCATATATGGGAGGATGTGAAAGGAAAGAAATGGCATCTGGGTGTGCTTTGCTTTGTACCTGTACTGCTTACTAGTGTACTATGGTGGGGACCTCACAGGAGCAATTGTTCAAACTGCTCAGCTGTGTGTTTCATTGTCATGTGACCTCTCTATAACTGAAATGTATCTCTATTGGGAATTCACGTCTATGAGTCGCTTCGATATCGAGCAATGCAACTTAGCTCTAACTTAGATATCCATATTTTATCTGAGATTTTGATATGATCTATGATTAAGGGAGTCAGTGCATGTTTTTCAGATATTCTACCATCTCCATCATTGACTTCTAGTAAGTTAAGGCAGCATTGTCAGCTCAGAGACATGCTAACATGACTTTTAAAAATGGGATCTCCAAAAAAACCTAAATGGGGAATTAAAGGTAGCAGGTTGTAAAGGGATTACATTTTGAATTTGAGAAATGCCACAAAACTGGTTTAAAAAGAAAATATCAAGAACTGGTCTCCATGAAGCTCCTTTCTTTGGCACCAGAAACATTCTTGAATAAAAACCTTCTGCAGTCTTAGGAGGAATGACCTCTTCTATTACCTTATGAGTCAACAAATGCTGAATGATAGTTGGGAACAGACATGGCTGATATGGTTGATGGAGAGGAATCACTTGAAAGGGAGGAAAGATTCCCACTGCCATCTGTATCCATGATGAATCACTTTCAGAACTCATTTGCCTGAGACTATCTGTTGACAAAGAAAGAAATGGAGTTTCAGAATTTTGGAAAGGATTAAAAGCTTGCCAGCGTGGTAATGAAGGGAGTATTCTGAAGTTACGCATTCAGACTTATTAGACTGTCATTCATTCTGGGTGGTTCCTCCTTTCTTCTTTGAGCCTTCCTTCCATTTTAAAATTCTTCTTACCAGCAACATACTGTGTCTGTCCATTTTGCTTTTGTAAAATGTTTTATTGCTAGAATTAAACTCCTTGATAAACATGGAGAAGAAAGTTAAAAAAAAATCTGTAAATTTGTTAAATCAGCTTGTCTCTCTTGCAATTTTTGAGGACCTCTGCAACAGATGGTCCAAAGACTATCTCTCTGTCTAAGGAAGAATTCAAAATTTCCAATTTAACATCTTCAGGAAGGTGTTGAGTATTCATCCAAGCAAACTTACTAATAACAATTCCAGTAGCAGCAGCCCTGGAAGTGGTATCAGCCGAATCATAAACACATTTCAGACGGTACCATAAATGACTCAAATAATTAAAACACTGTAGAAATCAATGTAAAAAGGTTTAACAGTAAAGCTTTCGAGACAACCCTTCCTCAATGCTTACAATACTCAATTTAAATCATCATCTTTATATAAATACACAAATAAAATCAGTCGTGTAATCAACTAATTAAGCACAGCTATAATTAAATAATTATTAAACCACTCAGATTGAGATAATTCTTTTAAAGGCAGATGACCTTTTCTTTAAAACTGGTTTAATGCTTACTGTTTCATTCAATACAGGATAGGCATCAGCATGGAAATAGTTAATCCACTTATATTCTATACATTCAGTATCCAAAATTACATCCCTCCCTAGGATTTTTACATAATACTCTAACAGCTCTAAATTTAAAGCTGTGTGTTTCCTGGTTATTCATCACATGTTTGACTAAGACATTTTTTTTCTAATTTCCTAAGTGTATGTATATATATATATATATATATATATATATATATATATATATATATATATATATATAAAAGATATTCAGCCCTACATTCCTTCAACATCCTGTTACTTTTGCCTGCATAAAATGAAGAGCACTTCTTACATGTAGCAAAATATACTACAGTCTTAGTTTTACAAGTAGTAAAACTATTAAGTATTTTCTTTGTAATGGCAAGTTCAAATTCATTTTGCTGATCAATAAACTTACAAAACTGACAGGCATAACATGGATCTGTGCCCCTTATTTTAATACTGAGTTTTAGTCTAATAATAATAATAATAATAATAACCAATTTATAACTTAAAGGTGCTTTCAAAATTTTGGCTTTTAAATCATTAGAAAACTTCTGATTATTTAACCAAGCATACCATCTTAATCCGGCTCTGTATCATGACCTCAAAACCGCATAAAGCCAAACACTTATTCATCGACACATATATGTCGAATCACAGTTAACCGAATAGCCAGATCACCGAGTTTTTTTCCTTGGGGACACAAAATGGTTGGGTGTCACTGTGGATTTGCCTTTTCCCCACTGTAGTGCAATCTCAGAGTTAGTATATTTAATTAGGGGGGTTGTAATGTTTGTACTGGTGTGTTGTGTTCAGTTGGCCTACCGATTTCTTTTCCTGGGAAATAAATCGGGGATCTGGCCGTTCGGTTATCTGGGAGTTTGACATTATGCAGTTTTGAGGTCATGATATAGACCCCTTAATCTTACAGAAGTAGTAGCATTTCTCAAGACTCTATCTGCACATTGAAGCACACCTGTCAAAGCATATTGTGAAACCAGAGTCAAATCAGAAACAATTTCATTCATATAAGACTTACGCTGTGCAGGTAAGGATGCAGTAAAATCAGCCAAACATCAGCCTTATTAACAGCTATAATCTGATTATCACCTCTATGATGAAGCTTCTGTTTTTTTTTTCTTTGTGAACTTCAGTACTAGATAAAATATCTGGGGACAGAATAGTATGTCTGGCAAGGGGTCTTTTACTCTACACTGCTCTTGCACCTAAAGGATTTGGTTGACCCATACCTTTGCCAGGTAGACAAACAGCTCTGGAGGCTTTGTCTAACTCTGGTTCCAAAGTGGCCACCAAAGCTTCACTAGAGGGAGATGGGGAAAAAGGTAAGTGGTCTATAGGCCAAGCAGTTTATGTAAAACAGAATCACTAACTATAGGTGGAGGCATATTATGTTTATTTTGTTTTTTTCTTTTGAGGTGCAACTAGGGTATCAGAGGGGAATCCATCAAGTCAGAAGAGAGAACATCAGCCAGAATATTAGAATGACAGTACCAAATAATGTAATACAATAATCACTTAAAGTTTCCAATAATAGGAACGTCCCCATATAATTAAACTCTGCCAAACTGTGCTGTTATCACAAAAAACATTCTGAAATGTGTTTAGATTTTTTTTAAAACTCACAGAAATTAAAGAACTTCCAGTACACAAAGCTGAAACACCAAAGCAGCCAATGTGTTAAACCAGTGTTAAAATTAGCTGTTCACATTTTAACCACATTAAACTGCCATAATAATATGTAATAGCAATTTAAACTATATTGTCTTGTAAGAGAGAATAAAATAAATAAAATCCCTACAGTACATTTAAATAACTTCATCCACTGTAAAATTGTGATCAGATGTTAAAAACAGACAGCAGAGTCATACATATAGTAAATGATGTATAAATTATGAAAAATCCAAGTTTTGTAATAATTTCCTGTCAAAAGATGAAAATAAAGCAGGGTAATAACAGTCTGACTGCATAAGACAGCCCCAGTGTCTTACAACACACATGCACACCACACTTCTGGGAGAAATAGTGTAAGTTTCCTCAGAAAAAGTAAAAACAAGCATAAAGATAAAAAAATAAATAAAATAAGAAAAAAGAGAGAAGCCAAATAAATACTGCTTCAAGCAGAAATTCCCCCAGGAATTACTGTAAACCCTGACAGAAATAAAATATAAAAGATACATTTATATATATTTTTAAAATAAACATGAAAATATAAAGAGAATAGCAAATTTAATAAAAAAAACTGAGAGGAAAGTGTCCCCAAATGGGGCACATATGAGCAGTAAGTCAGATAAATCAGCACTGGATTCTGTGAAAATTTACAAAACTATCTTTTTTGATGGCAGGAAATGACTGAACACTCACTTCCTGCGAAAGCTGAAGGTGTCTTTCTCAGAATATGCTCAGCCAATTAGTTGTCCGAGAAAGAGAGACTGGGGTGGGGGGGGGGGTCTGAGCTTTTGAAAGGTGGCCATTACTAGGTTACCTTGACAGATAAATCAAAATGCCATTTATAGTTCAACTGTAGAATGTGTTTAGGAAGTTTCATATTTAGAACACTAACCTGTGAAGGATATACTGACTGTTAATGTAAGGAGCTTTCTTCTAAATCTGCATGTTATATATAACTAGTAAAGGTTTTTCTTCTGATACGAGACTATTGTAAGGAAGGGCCTTGTTTGTTTTCTAAATATTCTGGGTGCTGCAAAAAGGAATATGAATGTGATATTAATTCTGTTTTATGGTATATGATAACTATGATAGCCATACTGTGATTTATATACATTATATACATTGTCTGGTGAGCTTTCATTTAAGGACAGGCTTGATTTTAATTTAAGCGTTGGATTCATAGCCCACTGCATTAATATGGAACACAGCTATACACCATAGACATACACCACAATACACAATTAAATAGACATGACTAAAGAAATAGGTACAAGTAGCACAAGTAGGCAGAAAATGAAGCAAAATGCCATAGCTGAAACTGTATGATGAAAAGCAAATATGTGGTCTCACATCATATTATATAAAATTCTTGAGAACATGACTAAGAAATACAGCAGATAGTGCTGGTTGATACCCTTACTGTTAAGTAGCCATTGCTTGGACCAAATGAAAAGCAGTTTAGTGGTGGTCAGCAACTTTGAAAGGATGGTCAGCAAGCTGGACTCCTTGATTGTTCATTAATAGTGGTAGAAAGAGAAGTACAGGTAAGTAAGAAAATGAACATTGCAATCAGATAAAACCAGAGCAGTATCACTGTGAGCAAAAACAGTTTGAGAGAGGGGAAAAGTATGGGTTTTTTTTGTTTTTTTATGGTTCATACGTGTGTACTAGGGTAATGGCCCTGGAGCCTATATAAGCCTAGCCCAAGAAGATTCCCTGGCATCATGCTGCCCAAAGTTAGTTCCCAGTTCCCCTGTCAAGCAAGGCCACTGAAGTGATCCCCGGGATGAACTTCCTATTGCCCATTCACTCATCAAGATTTCTCTTAAAGAGGGCCAGTGAAGTGCTTTGCTTGACGTGAATGGCAAGGTTGTTCCAGAGTATGGGAAGTCTCTGTGTTAGGAACCTGTCCCTCCAACATGTTCCGTTTATTGTGGTAATGAGGTTTAGGTCCCTGGAGAGTGTGGCACAGAGGGATTGGGATCTCTTTAGGTGTAGCATATCTAGCAGCTCTGGGTCAGATAAGGCTTTGTAGGTCAAGCAGAGGTCACCTTTAAGTAGGCGACAAGAGACAGAGTATAGCTGGAGCTTTTTTAATCTGTCCGTATAGGGCATGTGTCTAAGGCCTAAGATCCTCTTAGTGAGGTATTTTTGTGGTCTTTCCAGTTGTTGTAGGTGTCCAGTGAAGTACATACCAAATGAGGCATTGTATTCTATAATAGGTCTAATGAGGGATGAAAAGAGTGGGAATATGACCTCTTTCTTCCTGGATGAGAAGCCTTTTGTAATGAGATGTGCCACATAAAAGGACTTTCTGACTACAGTGGCAATGTGGTTATCAAGGGAGAGGTTGCTGTCATCTTGTGTCCCCAGGTCTCTTATCAAACCTTTAGTGTTTAGTGGACTGCCACCTATGTGGTAGTTCATGGGCACTGAATTTTTCCCAAAAGAAATGACAATGCACTTTTTGGCATTGAGCTTAAGGCCATGGTTCTGGCACCAGTCAAAGGTGTCAGTGAGGCCTTTTTGTAGAATGTCTACATCAGCTGGAGAATCAGAAATTGCTCCCAGTTTGAAATCATCTGCAAACTTGGTCAGCCAGAGTCCCTTTGTGTTGGCTTGAACTTCAGAGAAGTAAATGCCAAACAGGAGAGGACCTAGGACCAATCCCTGTGGGACACCACTTATAACTGCTCGGTAGTCAGATTTGGAGTCTGCTACTTTCACAGTGTGGGTTCTATCAGTGAGCCAGTTGGCAATCCGTTTTATGACACAGGGGTTTATGCCTAGTTTAGTGAGTCTATCTATGATTCCTGAGTGAGGGATGGTGTTGAAGGCCTTGCCAAGATCTAGGTAGGCTGTTTGAACTACCTTGCCCTCAACCACAGCTCTTGTGACAGACTCGAAGAAGTCTATCAGGTTGAGCAGGCATGATCTACCTTTCACAAATTCAAACTGCATGGTGGACAAAGGACCTGTGTTTTATATATCTATATATCTGTATCTATATGTATATCTATCTAGATCTATTTATATATGTGTGTATGTATTATATATATGGTATCCGTACTGTTCAACGAATGGCCGTTTCACCCAATATGAAACAGCCGAGCACACTTTCGCGAAAGTGCTTTTCACAGAAAAAGCACTTTCGTGAAACTGTGCTAAAAAACAAAAAAAAACTCGAGGGAATGGCCATTGCTGACATCATAGTACAGTGGGGATAAGGGAATATTCCCCTTTCCTCACTGTAGTGTGATCTTGGAGTGAGAATATAAAAGTGGGGGGTGCAGGGGGGGCTTGCCCCCCATCGTTAATTGAGTAATATTTTTTTTTATTTATATATATATATATATATATATATATATATATATATATATATATATATATATATTTTTTTTTTTTTTTGCACACTATAGCAAAAGTGCTTTTCCGGTGAAAATCACTTTAAATAAAGTGTGTTCGTTGTTTTGGTTTTGGTTAGGTAGGATTTTGTGCAATAGTACGAGATCCATATAGATAGATATAGATTAGCTATAGATATAGATACCAGGTGGCTCATGCTATTGGACTGCAGCCCCCCCAGCTATACAATAGGTGAGAGTTTGGGAACTGTGCATCCATGATCGGTGAGAGTTCCTATCCAGACTGCTGTTTAACCAGTCTGGATTGGAACTGTGCATGCGTGCTCATCCGGACTTCTGTTTCACCAGTCCAGATTATAGATCAGACTGCAACATCTGCAGTCATGCACGTGAAAATTCAGACTGCAATGTCTGCTGACTGGCTCCCAGGAAGGAAGGGAAAGGGGATTTGTATCTGGCACTCCATTCGCTGCTGCAAGGAATATACTCTAAGGGAAAGAATGCCACGTACGTGAGAAATCAGACTGCAACGTCCACTTATTGGCTCCCAGGAAGGAAGTGAAAGGAGATCTGTATTTGGCATTCCATTCACTACTGCAAGGAATATACTCTAAGGGAAAGGATGCTACAAGAGAGGAATATACAGGTAGTGAGTGTGTCTCAGTGTGTGTGTGTGTGTGTGTGTGTGTGTGTGTGTGTGTGTGTGTGTGTGTGTGTGTGTGTATGTGTGCAATGCCCCAGTTAAATATACTGTGTGTGTGTGTGTAATGCCCCAGTTAAATATACCTGGTGGCTAGAGTTACTCTGGCTCAAGCCCTATGCCTTGTGTACAGGCAGCCAGAGCCTGAATTCCCTACCCACCACCACCTGTGAAAACCACTGAGATGTTTGCCTCATATTTTTGTTCTGCTCCTCATAAAATCTGTGGTTTTCTGGATTTTTGTAATCAGTGAATGACAGGCATTTCAATTTCAGACTTCAACCTTTTATTCTAGCAATTTTCTAAGTTTATAAGATAAATATTTGAAAATTGTCCCTATTTTTGTGGCTGTATTCCCTCATTATTGGCTTTGTCCAGGTGTTTTGTGCTAAGAGGTTGACAGCTATGGTGAGAACTGAATTCACTAAATGATAGCCATTTAAGTTCCAGTCTTCCTGCCTTTCAAGAAACAGCTGATTTGGCATAGTGGTATGTTACTCTGACTGTAGTGCACAGGGTCCTGGGTTCAAGTCTTGGCAGTGAAATGCATGGTGGTGACATTTTATTCTAGCAACTTTCAAAGATTATACAAGCAATGTTTAAAATGTGTCCCTGGTTTTTGGGCTTTTGTCCCCCCAATAAATATTGGCTTTTTCCAGATTTCTTGTGCTGCAAAGTTGAGAGATACAGTTGAGTGTCGAGTGCATTTCACAAGGAGCTGAGAGCTTCAGGGGAAGAGAAGTTTAGTGCTGCATATGCTGAGTCTGCTTGCATTGTTAATAGCATAACAGGTTGAATACTTGCTTTTGTTGCAGAAGGCTGTGGGTTCTACTCCCACAGTATTTAGATGCATTGCTGACACTGTACTGTGTTGTACCTTTAAAGGGGTAGATGTTGCAGTCGTGAGAATGTCCTATTTGGCGGAGATTCCTAGTAACTATGAACCTGTTATCAGTTTGCCATCCATTCCCTATTGCAATATTACTAGCTTATCATTTTTTTAATGTAACATAGGCAATTTATTCCTCAAGGACAACAGGTACTTTTTGTAGATGAAACAATGAAATATAAAGTTGTTTGCTAGTCGACTTTTATGATGGAAATGTTCTGAATTGGGCAGTTTTGTCATTATTGGAGTATGCATTTTGTTTCATTGTTTACTGGAAAAATGTTCAAAACAATACATTTAAAATGCCCTCTAACGGCTGTACTGTATTATACAAGGAATATAATTTAATACAATTAGGAAGGTGTTTATTGATTATCTGATTAGCTCAGGTATGCCCCCTCCCAGTTCTTGATTGGATGTATCCAATTAGGAACCAGTTAAATCAACTGTCTACAAGCACAAACTGTTTTTGTTACTGAATATTTTCATTGATTGAGTATGATTGCTATTGAAAGTGATGAAGCCAGATTGAAGCAATCGATTCTCTTTTTTTTGGGGGGGTTACTTATTGTCCACACCTAGGGGGCTAAGTCTGTCGTGTAGGATTTCTGCCCCACAACTCTCCCGGCTGAACTATACCTCTCAACTGTCCAGATTTTCGCAGAATTAATACATTTTTGCTTCTTATTTTTGGTTTGTTCCTCATAAAATTTGTGGTTTTCTGGCAAATCATTTAGGAATGAAGTCACTTGATAATGACAGACATTGAGTTTCAAACTGCATACCCTTTAGAAAAATGCATGCTAAAGCAAGACCTGTTATTCTATCAACTAAGTTTATACAAGAGCAATTTTTAGTACTGATTATTTGTTTCTCCAATATATTTGGTCTTGTTCAGGTTTCCTGCATTAAGAGGTTGAGAGGTATGCGCAAATAAATTGCTTTATAGAATTAGTATATTGAAACCTTTCAACTCCCCTAATTTTGGCTCACAATGTTGCTCCCCTCCTAATAATCCCTCAGGAAAATGGCAATTTTGGTAGAAATGTGGAGGGTTTACAATTAATAAATAATTGTAATGATCAGAGTTACAGATTACTTTTATGTTAGAAATGCATGTAGATTCTCTTACTTTGTCAGCTGCTCAGCTTAACAGTATTAATATTAAAAAGTGCCCCTTCTTTGACAAGTTCCCAGCTGTATTGTGTGGCTATTTTATATTTTTGCATCACATTTTTGGTCCGTTTTTCATAAAATTGTGGTTTTCTGGCAAATTAGTGGCAAATCATTAAAGACTAAAGTTAGAAAATAATGACAGACATTTGAGTTTCAGATTTCATACCCTTCAGAATATTCATACTAATGCAATACCTACTATTCCATTATCTTTCTAAGTTTATAAGCGCAATATTTAAAAATTGCCCTTTTCTGGGCCTTTGTCCCACTTCTCTCTATGGCCTTTTCCAGATTTCTTGCTCTGAGGTTGAGAGGTATGACAAATGTGTCGGGGCCATCATGGTCAGCCAGAGACATTTTAAATTGTGACATACTTGTTGTATCCCACTCCCCTATGTAGTGACTCATGATGTGTCCAAGCAAGGCAAGAAGCAGTTATGCAGTGTAAGTGTGCAAAGTATCCCCCCATACAAGGTAGACACAAGTACTACAGTGGCTTTTCATCTGTCCTTGATTTTGCAGAATGTTCTGGCTTTCTGTCATATTTTTATACTGTTGATTTATGCTTATTATTATTCAGAAAATGCATGTTGTTGCAGTACCTGTTGCTCTCTGTTTAAGTAGCAGTGCTTTAATGAAAATCAGGTAAGCTTGTCTGAGATTGTAAGATGCAAGTAAGCTTTAATAAGCATATTGTTAAAGAATTATCAACATTGAAAGCCTTTTTGTTGTTGCCAGGCAGAGAATATTTACATAACTAGATAATGTATAAGCCTTAGGTATTGAAATGCATATGGCAGTATTTGTAATAAAGGACAGGATTACAGTATTTTCAGAAGCTCATTACATTTGTTGGAGACTTGCAGACAACTTTGCAGGCTTTACCTGTAAACTAAATAGAATGCCAATCTATCATGGTGCTCCATAACCTGTGCAGTAATCCTTTAAGCAATTTAGCTTGAGCTTGTTTGCTGTTTGCTGTTCATTTTTTACTTTGATCATATTTTCCCCATGAAACAAGTAGATAGTTGTTGTCAGGCAGCAGGTCTTTTTTGGATAAGAAACATTTTTACAAGTGGGGGTAATCGGTACCACAGAGATTGCTTCTTTCAGCATGTTACTTGGAACTTTTATAAAGCTGAATATAAATTATAATTAGAACTATAGTGCATGGGGGAAGTGGTTTGAGTTGAGTGCTGCTTGTTTGTTTATACTTTATTTTGACTGGCATTCCAGTAATGTATTTAAAAAGTAATTTATTTTTTCATGCCTGACAACCTTTTTGTTTCCATCTAGATATTAAGCAAGCTGTCATGTAGCCAATGCACTGAATTTTTTTTTTATTCTCCACTTCATTTTGTCTTGACTGGACTCATAATGATGGTTTGGCACCCAGGGCAGAGTATTTAATTAAAGTCCCAGTTTTTGTGGTTTTGAGAATAGCTCCACCCCTTTGTAGTTGGCCACACCCCTTCCCATTGACCCCACTGATTCAGCTGTCTCCTGCAGCTCCTGTTTGATTTGATGTCACCAGACACCACTGATAGATGCATACACACACACACACACACACACACACACACACACACACACACACACACACACACACACGCACACACATTGAGGGGGAAGAAGTGAAGAGGAGAGAGAGAGAGAGATGAAAAGAACTATAGGGAGGAACTGTAGGTTGAAGCCAGGCAGTGGGGGCAAACAGTCACACATTTAAGGCAACAGACAGACAAGGGATATGTGGACACATGAGTAACAGGAGACATGGAAGACACATACATAGGCAAAAAAAAGGTAGACAAATGGTTGAGGACAGTAAGAGGTACAGGCAACCTGCTAACAACTAACTGGCCCACTGAGATATTACTGAGAGGCAGTTGGCAGTGGTAGTCTTTAGTCTGGGTGGATAGGGTGAATGGCCCACCCCTAGTGGAATTGACAGCATCAAATGTCTGATCCAGCTAGTCCACTACTCATGACAGGAAACACTGCTAAATGATGAACCAGAGAGTCATCACCCAGTCAAGCACAGTGTCCACTATATACTCCAGCTCTGCTACAGCCATGATTAATGACTGTGATGGGCATCCTACCTGGGATGAATCAGAATACTTCCCAGATGAGGTTGTCCCACCCTGCATGACAGCTTCAGCCAGGGTGGTATCAGGGAATGGCTTGTGCGCCTGTGGCTCTGGTGGAGCAAGAACAGCTGCAGAATGGAGAAAAAAATTGGAAACCTGATAATGGTGATAAGAATTCAGCAAGGAAAGACATAGATTCCGCTAGCCCTACAGTGCTTGAAGTCTCTGCTGCTTTCTTTGGCAGCTGGCAGCATTTTATGCATTATTTACCTGTACAGAAAGACAAAGGGAAATGCACACCATCCCATAATGCATGTAGGTGTGGGGAAATGCAAATGCCAGCTCAAAAGTACAGCCCCACACATAAGTACAAGCAAGCAGAAGCCTCAAATGATTTCATCATCCCAACATAAAACCATAGTGTATTTCTGCATGTAGAAAGCAGCAAAAAGCAGCTTAGTCCCTACATTGTAGGACAGCAGGCTACTGTACAACAGTTATTTACAAATGAGCAGAGGCAGCAACACTAATGATGCTTTTGCAGTGAAGCAGACACAGCTACACTACACACATGTATGTGCAATGATGCTAAAGCAGGAAACAGTGCCTAGTATTCTCCAGAGTCACAATCCTATGCCCTTTTTGATGAGCAATACATCCCATCACACAACAGCTGCAACCAATAACACACATAACAGAGATACAGCAGTCAAACTGGAACATCATGTGATTTATCAGGTTAAATAAAACCAATGAAACAAATGACATCTATTAGAAAAGCATTTATTAAATACATGTGGTAAGTATTTACTATACCGTACAGGTCTTCCTCTCCTAACATCCGATTCACACTATGAAGACCTTCAGGCAGTAGTAACACACCAGTCTACACTGCTCATCAGTATAAGGGATACTGGGCATCCTAGACATTAGAGCTGCTAAGACATACCAGGTATCCACTTTCCTGAAAGGGCCTGTAAGTGACTGTTGGCTACACAGCAGACAGAGCATAATTTTACTTTCTTTTGCACAGCATGCAAGCACTCTCTATATGAGACTCTAGCTTCAGCAGACATTTCCAAGAATGTATTGTGAAACAAAATGATAGCATGGGAATCATGCTGTACATGGGACACTGGATTACCTGCAGGGCATCCCTAGTGCCTTGTAAATGTACAATACAGCTTGTATGCAGCATCAGACATACATGAAATGCCAATGACATGCAGCTGAATGTATCTACCCCTATGTTGCTGCTGCACCCATGCTAAACATGTCAATTGATAGTGAAAGATGGAATTTTGGATAATTAGTATAAATGAGGTGCAAACTAGTACAGATAAGCAATGTTTACAGGTGACCAATCAGTTTGAATGCCAAAACATCTGTCAAGGAAAGACAAGAGCAGACTTATTTCAGCAGCTTGAATCACTTTCTTTCAGGATAGAAGCAGCAAATAAAAAGAAGATAGCCCACAAGTGGTACACCAAAATTTACATTATAGTGGTAAACAATATATGTAGTGTTTCACTCCTTGTAACTGAAGTGCTGTTAGGAAAATATCAGAGGCTGGGTTTTCTTGTGCCTTAACAGACTACAACTGGAGCCCAATGCACTCTTTGTGAGTTTTCTTGTGCCTTAACAGACTACAGCTGGAGCCCACTGCACTTTTTGTGGGTTTTCTTGTGCCTTAACAGACTACAGCTGTAGCCCACTGCACTCTTTGTGGGTTTTCTTCTGCCTTAACAGACTACAGCTGTAGCCCACTGCACTCTTTGTGGGTTTTCTTGTGCCTTAACAGACTACAGCTGTAGCCCACTGCACTCTTTGTGGGTTTTCCTGTGCCTTAACAGACTACAGCTGTAGCCCACTGCATTCATTGCACCACTTCATTACAAACCTACAGGGGCGGCAGCTTATAGACACAGCACAGTCACCCTCTTCCCATCCAAACAGCTCTATCCTTTCTAACACTAGTAATTGCAGTCCATTGCACTCCTGCAGCTATTCACTTACACAACTATGAGGGGATGGTAGCCTACTGGCTCAGAACTGTCACCCCCCCCCCCCATCCAGCCAGCCCAAGGCTTTGTATCATCAGTATTTCATACCCATCCATTGTTCTCTAGCAGCTGTTCACATGCATGTCTAGTAGAAGAGGGCTACTGGTCCCTGTGTTTCGTACACTACCTGGCAGTTGATGGAATAGTCACCTTTACATTTGATGTAGCCCTGTCCATGGACTCCAGCTAGGGCTTTTATTGCCACATAGATGCAATCCATCATTTTCACAGCTTTGTAGTTGCTGCCTTCTCAGCTGTTGTACTTTGAAAAAAGATTTGATTTTCCAGACACAAACAATGCAACAAGAAATGTCTTCAGTATTCTATAGGCTGGTACCTGTGAAATATCCAAAGTGTGCTCAGTTTGTCTCTGAAAGGTCCCTGTAGCTGGAATGGTAAGTGTTACACATGCTTTGGTTTCCATGGATCCTTCAGTTCCAATTTGTTTGCCATAATGGTCAACCAGTGCCCATATAATGCCACTATCAAGGCATAACCAGTCTTGGATCTGTTAGACTATCAGTTGGTATGAAGTAATCATTCCTATAATAACTAACTCGACTTCTACCAAAATACTTCTCATTGCCACACTTATACCTGTTCTAACCTTAGCCTATCTCCTAACCTCCTTCAAAAATCTGAATTATTCTCAATTTCACTATCCTCATAAACAAACAACCATACAATCTCTCACTACCTCTCTCAGTCATATAAATATAGCATCCACAGCAAGCTACCTTCTATCAAAGTACCACAGACTGGCCCACATTACATACAATACCATAATAACCAGGAAAGTTTAGTAACACACACAATCCTTTGCTTAGACTAAAAAGACAATCCTTAGAAGATGGAGACATCCACCCTAATCCAGGCCCAGCCAATGTCCTAACCACTAATTTGCATACTCTCAATCCCTCTGTCCTACTCTCCCATACCAAACTCCCCAACTCACTCCTGATAGCACATCTCAATATTCGTAGCTTAAATAACAAAGCGGCCCACCTCCATGCTCTCTTAGATGTATACTCCTTTGACATCCTATGTTTGACAGAAACATGGTTAAAACATGGAACTCAAAATAATGAAATCACACCTCCAGGCTACAATATATTGAGATGTGATCTCAACAAAATAAAGGATGGGGGAGTAGCAATTCTATTCAAAGATGGCCTAATAGTTACCTCTTCATCCTACAACCCTCCTACTGACAATAATGCTGAACTACTCATCTCAAAAATACAGCTCAATTCTAATAAATCCATATATATCATCTGTATCTATTTACCTCCTGGGAACAACATCAGTACACTAGAAAATATACTTAGCTGGGTCACATCAACCTTCCCACAAGAAACTATAATCCTAGGTAACTTTAATATTGATTGGATGAGCATCAACACTGAACATCCAACTTCCATATTAACCTTCATGGCTTCTCTCAAATCATTACCTCCCCTACCAGAATTAACAAACCAAATAAAAAAAGAGACTACCTTAGACTGGATTCTTACTAATAACATCCGCCAAACGTATAAGGTAGGGACCTTCCCTGATTATGTAAGTGCTCACTCATTGACCTACATAATCAAGGAAAAGATTAATATTTCTCACCCCGCAACATATACGACTATTCGGAACAACAATCATTTTAACCTAGGGCTATTCCAAAGTGAACTTAGTGCTTGCAATTGGTCTCCCCTTAAAACCCTCCCACTTGAGGCTGTCAAATACTTTAACTCTAGATTCTTAACTATCCTTGACCAGCATGCACTTAAGCATACCATCAGAATTAAATCAAAACCGGCACCTTGGCTCTCTAAAGAAACCAGGCAAAAAATCCTACTCAGAAATAAAACCTGGGATAGGTGGCAAAGTACTAAAAATCCAGCAGATCAACAAGTATTAAGACAGCTGAGAAATATGACAAAAAAAGCAATACTGTCAGATAAAAAAGACCTCTACTGTAAAATACAGCAAACACACCAAAATAAACCACAGAGATTCTGGGCAAGTATCAATAGACTCCTACACCCTGGTCAATCTAGTACACCAACCCCAACAGACGCTAACAATGTGAACCCCATCGAAACCGCTAATGCCTTCAATACCTTCTTTACTGAGGCCATACAATCTCTGGCCAGCCAGCTATCCCCTGATAACTTTAGCTTTCCTATCCCCAATACGAGCCCTCTTCCTACGTTCCAATTACAACTCATCTCTACTAATTTTATTTACAAACTCATCCAAAAACTGAAGCCTTGTACTCCATCTGCTGACCAGATCCCAGCTGAATATCTGCAAAAAGCAGCTACATCTGTAGCCTATCCCATAATTATACTTATAATAAACAGAACCATTAATGAGGGAACCATACCAGCCATGTGGAAAATTTCTCACATTAACCCCCTACATAAAGGTGGGAACTCAAATGAATACTCTATTGACCTATAACCCTATTATCCCCTTTAGCTAAAATCATGGAAAGATGCATTCATCATCAGCTACTTAACCATTTAATTCAGCACAGCATAGTAGCCAATACCCAGCATGGTTTTAGGCCATTCCATAGTACCACTACCACCCTCTTATCCTTCACCGATTCTATTAACAGATACCGCAATAATATTCTCTCTCTTCAGCTCTCTGTATTGATCTTTCAAAAGCTTTAGACATGGTAAACCACCCTTTGCTTATAAACATTTTCAAATCACTTTCTCTTGATACACTAGCTATACAATGGTTCACTTCCTACCTCAACAATAGGTAGCAGGCAGTGCTTTGGAAGAATAATCTATCTTCCCACCTGCCAGTCACCCTGGGTATTCCCCAGGGCTCAATTCTAGGTCATCTACTATTCTCAATTTTTATCAATGATCTGCATCTAGCTATTCCTCAAGCTACCTGTATACAATATTCAGACATTTCTACAATTATCTGCACAGCCAGTTCTTCCTATGAACTGCAAACCCTAACTCAGAAGGTGTTTAACAGAGTAGAGACATGGTTATTAAAACGTTGTCTCCTCTTGAATCCAAAAAAACAAAACTCCTGCTCTTTTCTCCTACCCATAAGTCCACCCCAATAGACTTCTCGGTCATCTCTAAAAATGGTACCCTCATTTCTCCTGACTCTACCACCAAACTCCTAGGAATTACAATAGATAACAACCTTAACTGCGACACTCATATTAATAACACTATAAAAACAGTTAACAGAAAAATGGGCTCCCAATATAGGATTAAACCCTTCCTTACTTCTACAGCTAGAACTACTATTGCCCACTCTCATCTAATCTCTACACTGCTCTGTGCCTCACCAATCTAGACAAACCTAACAAAAAACAACCTGCTCAAACTAGTTAGCGCTTATAATAACATTGCCGATTTGCCACTGGAAATCCCTTCAGAAGCCATCACTGTCAGAACCTAAAACAACTATGATGGCTTTAACTACAGAATCAGCTTCAATTCAACCAACTTACAATTGTCCATAAGGTCCTTAATCAACCTAACAAAACTCCAATACTCTCAAACCTCATAACCCCCTATAAAAATCTTAATACCTTATGCTCATCAAATAAACTACTAGTTAGCATAAGTCCAACAACATGGCAGGTGACTCTCTGTTCTCAAACACAGCTGGCAAAAACTGAAACCTTCTACCTAGTGAACTTAATTCACTTCCATCCCTACCCATCTTCAAACAAATTATTCCTTAGAATGCACTGGTTATGCCCTTGCAGTAACCCTGACTAAAATTTAACCCCCATTCTAATACTTCCTAGTTTCTACTTTCTTACTTGTCAATGTTGATTAGCATAAATGAAAGCAGGAACTGTAAAAACACTGTAACGTTAAATTCTGTACATAGTCAGTGTTATGTACAATACTATTGCTATTATTATTTTATTGTAACCTACTACCTGGTTACTTACTGTTTGTCTTTATTTTATTGTAACCTTTAACGTTTGTTAATTCTGTTGTGTTCATTGGAGCTTTTCTCCCCAGGCCTCTTCTAAAAATGGACATATATCCAGTTAGACTAGTCCGGTCAACAAATGTAAAATAAATACATAAATAAATAATGCCTCAATAGTAGTGCTTTCTACTGTGTGAGGAGTCGCATTGCACATCTAGGACAATGTCAGCTGAGCTCAGCAAATGCTGACTTACACAGGTTTGTGCTGTTGCCAACATTTTACTCGCAGTGGCAAAGGTTCTGGTGTCACCTTTGCATTTATATAAAGATGCAGGTGCCTCCACCATTTCTCACTTGATGACAATGAATTTTGACTTAGTGTCCCCATCCTCATCTGCGTATCATTATGCACTCAGTCTGTGGTTCTTCATTAGGATGCCATTGTGTCATAATTTGCATTGTCCTCTTTGTATGGTTTTTGGCCCACTGACCTATATCAGTAAATGCTTCAGACATCTCTCATGTGATTTAAGTATATAATCCATAATAGCCATGCTTCCGACTGTATTTAAACCTTGTTCCATAGTTTCATCTTGAAAGTAACTAGTCTTACTAGCTGCTTTTAGTGACAAATTCCCTTATATACTAAATGAAAAGCCCAGAAACCAGTATTATTTTGGACATTGATTTTAAACTAGAACTATTTTCAAAATTGTTGTTGCACGATAGAGCATATATACTTAAAAATTGTTATCCAATTATTTTAAATAGTTATATGTTTGTATGTGTTAATTTGTAAAATGCAATTATTTGAGATATTATAAATACATACTTTCCTAAATATTTCAAGTAAAAAATATAATAAATGAAATGAAACTGAAACTTTTGTTTAAAAAAATTCTACCCATCCTGAATATAATTCCTTAAAATCTAGATTTTCTAGCCAAACCTTCTCTAAGGCCAAATTTCTAATTTGCTAACCATATCAACACCTTACTTTAAACTCATCTTAAGCTCATTTGTACATGTATTTACATGAAAATCACAACCAGCACACTGGAGAATTTTGTAAAACTAAGTGCGCAGTGTAGAACATACTGCATTTCTGAATAAGCTGATGGAAAGAGCTCAAAAGCAGTAAGTTCATAATCCTGTATGAAATTTGATATATTTATTTATTTGCATTTGTGTTTGTTAATTAACCAGGGTAGAGAACTAAGTCACAGGAAACTTTACTAGACTGAGTCAGGAGCACTGCTGCTTAAATGACCCAAATGAGTCAAGCAGCAGGCAATGGAGGCTGGGGAAATCAAACTATATCCTACAGGAAGCAGATTATTACAGTTCCTCACCCAAATCATGGGTACTATTTGCTAACTGCAGATCTACTGCAAGTGCTTGTGTACCATTAGCTCACCACACACTTCCCTGCTGCCATTCACTTGTATTGGCAAGTGCCCTAAGCCCCACTACCCTGATTCACATGCATTACCACTAAGCTAACTATCCCTCCCAGAACCCTGACCCTAAACCTAAAAACTCCTCTTCTCTCCCTGCCTCTAGCTCTGAGCAAACTCCCCTTCAGTCCCTAACCATAAATGAGACAACCCCCAATTGCTCCCTAACCCAAACTGAGTTAGCTCCCAATCACTCCCATAACATAAAATTTCCCCCCTCTCCTTAAACCTGAAGCCCTTCCCCACATACCAGTTCCATGCTGAGACCTTGATAGCATCTGACCACTGTGGCAGTTGTACCTCTGAAACTCATATCTGAGTTTGAGCTGCTGCTCAGCCAGGTGTGTGGATGGGAAAACAGCTGCTCAGTCCCATGGTTTCATATTCCTGGGTTTTGGGTACCTGGGGCTCAAGTAGCTGTAAGGGTCCTTCTAAGTGTTTGCCACATTTTACATCCGATTCTCCTGTCCTTTTTCTCCTTTCCTCCATCCAAACATTTCTATTATATTAAAGTCTCCATGTAAACTAATTCATACTGATGTTGAAATAAAGGCTTATTAATACCTGATGGTGTTATTCAGGTGTAACTGGAACATGTGCAGTAATAAGTCTACACAGGTTGCCCTTTATGTCAACAACTATACATACAGTTCTTCCTGAATAAACTACCACCTGCTTCTTAATAACCAGTTTTAAAAAAAGAACTAAAAAGTGATACAACTCTGGATCATTCTTCAACACCAAGGGGCCATATACCTTTGATATTATAAAAAAGATGTCTGTATATTCTCTTTCTGTATTTGCTACTGGTCTGATGTCTTGCAACATACAAATAGCAACAGCTTTTTTTCTGTATCAACTCAGTAATTCCTGACTGTAAATACCTTTTCAACTAATCACAAAGTTAAGGGCTTCATGTTCCCATTCTTTATTTTTGTCTGTGCCTTCTTTTTCTTTTACGGAGTGTCTAGCTCCCCTCACAATTCTTGTGTCTGTAAAACTTATTTTTTATCATCTTCTTACCAGACATAGTTGCTTTAACAGAAATCTGGCTAAATAAAAACATAGCTAACTCAGAAGTTCTCCCTACCAGCTACAATATCATTAGACAAGACAGACCACTTCGTAAAGGGGGTGGAACTGCCTTACTATACAAGTCCAACTTACCTGTCCGTCAATTACCAAACTCCTACCCCTCCCCCAATAATTGGGACATACTTATCTCACAACTTCAACTTCACCGTAAAAAGGTCATCACCACAATTGTGATCTACATTCCACCTGGTAATACACCTGCTAGCCTTGAAGACTTCTTATCCTGCTGTTCTTCCACATACTCACAAGAAACCCTTATTCTGTGGGACTTCAGCCTAGGTTGGTTCACCTGTATATTAGAACCACCAAGTAATCTAATAAATCTCCATGGCTACCAGCAGCTAGACCAAATTCCAACTAGATGTGATAAAAATTCTAAAAGGGAATCCATCCTTGACTGGGTCCTACTTAACAACCTTACATTGTACCCTCACACAGGCAGTCTCACAGACACCTTAAATGACCACAACATAATATACTTTATACATAGTAGAACAAGCATATGCAAAACTACTAACTACATATCCACTAGAAACACAAAAAAATTATCTTCTGAGGTCCTCAACACTTTACTCTGTAACTGTGACTGGACCCCCCCCTAAAAACCCTCCCACTTGACCAGACTGTAGCATATTTTAACAAAACATTTCTACAACACCTAGACACTGTCGCTCCATTGTGCAATATCAAGGTTAGAACCTCTACAAACCCCTGGCTCAGTAAAGAAGCCAAACAAATCCTCAAGTCCAGAGACACTGCCTGGCTTTACTATCAAAAAAACAAAGAAACACAAAGCCTAACTAAGTACCAAGAACTGCGCAACCATGCAAAAAAATGCATTAGGCTGGACAAAAAATCCAACTACACAACATTACAAACTAAATACCAACACAACCCCCAAAAATTTTGGAAAAATGTAAAACAGCTACTAAAATCCACCCAAAAGGCTACCCCCAAACCAACCACCCCTGACACTAAAGTTCCTACCGAAACACAATTCAACTCCCACTTTGTGAACTCAATTCTATCCTTAGTATCACAGGACAGTTCCTTCCTCACTATCCCATCCAACACAAATAACACTAATACAAGCTTTACCATCAAAACAGTTTCCACCACTTCAATCAAAAGTATACTCTCCAAACTAAAAATTTCATCAACAGCAGCCGACCTACTCCCCAGCTATTTCTTGAAATTCACAGCAGATGCTATTGCTATCCCAGTCTCCACTCTCATAAACAGATCAATTGTTGAAAACTATGTGCCCAAACTCTAGAAAATATCCTGTGTACACCCATACATAAAGGAGGGACCTCCACTGAACTTAATAACTACAGACCCATTGCTTTACTCTCCCCCCCTGGCCAAAATCCTAGAAAAATGCATCCATACCCAGATGCTAAACTATCTCCTAGACAGCAAAATCCTGTCACCTACTCAGCATGGTTTCAGACCTGCCCATAGTACCACTACAGCCCTCCTCTGCTTCACAGACACAGTAAACCATCTCAAAAATGAAGGCCTACATGTGTCAACTCTTTTTTTGGATATGTCCAAAGCATTTGACACAGTCTCACACCAAATCCTGCTAAAAAAAACTAAACCAATATCAAATTCCACTCTTACCTGGTCCCAAAGCTACTTAACTGACAGGTACCAAGCTGTGAAGTGGGAAAATTCTCGCTCTCCTCAGCTGCCCATAACTATAGGAGTCCCACAGGGTTCTATCTTAGGACCACTACTATTCACAGTCTTCACAAATGACCTCCATACCTCCACACAGCATGCATCTATCATTCAGTATGCAGATGACACTACCTTAATCTGGGCTGCACAAAACATTCGCACCCTCCTGCAAACAACTCAACTAGCATTCTCTGACATTGAAAACTACCTTACCAAAGCCCAAATTATCCTCAATCCAAAGAAAACTCAGCTTATGATTATAACTAGTTCTAACAAAATCACTAACAGTCTACTCCACAAATGCTACCCCAATAGCTCCAGTGGCACAGACTAAGCTATTGGGAATAACCATAGACTCCCACCTAAAATTTGATAGTCATCTCAACTTAACTATTAAAAAAGTACATGCCAAACTGGGGTCACTACCATATCAAACCATTTCTTACCAACAACACAAGATCAGCCATTGCTCACTCCCAACTTCTATCCACCCTACTCTATGCATCTCCCATTCTGACTAATCTCAACAAAACTGAACTAAGCAAAATGGAAGCCTGCTATAACAAAATTGCCCGCTTTGCTGCAAATTGCTCATATAGAACTCATCACTCTACTGCTTTGAGACAGCTCCACTGGCTTGAACTGCCCAACCTCCTAACCTACAATCAGCTCTGCCTCTGTCATTCTATCTATTACCTCCCCAATAAGTGTCCTGCCCTCAACAACCTAGTACAACATCACTCAGCCAAAAGGCCTCTTAGATCATCAAGCAAACTACTATTAGAAGACACCAACAGCTACAATAGCTTTGGAGATGTGCTATATAGTAGTTCAGTGGCAAAAAATGTAACTCTGTCCCTACTAGCATTCAAAACACATCATCCAAAACCTCCTTTAAAGACCTCATCAGGCAACATCTCAAGCAAAGTTGGCAGTGCCATGACTGCTCCCCAGGCTAGTGAAAGCGGATAATGTATACATACTAAATCTAGTTTACTTGATAATAGTTTTCAATGTTACTCACAAACACTGGCTAATCTACAATGTATGTACTGTACCGGTGTACTATGTATGTATTCTACCTATGTTCCAAATTTCAGCTGTACACCACAAATCTATTAATTACCTTTATTTTTTAAAATTAATATTTTTTTGTTTCTCTCCACTGTAACTGTTGATGTGCTGTATACCACTGTAAAACCATGTCTCTTATATTTTGTGTGTATACTGATCATGTCTAAATAACTAAATGTGTCTGTAATTTTTCTTTGTGGAGCTTTTCTCCCCAGGCCTCTGCTGAAAAAGGGTATTTTTGGCTCAGTCAGACACCCCCAGTTAACAAATGTAAAATAAAATAATAAATAAGCATTCCTTGGAGCAATACATGCATTACCTTAATAAATTACAAAGTATATGTACCATTCCTTACTAAAGTCAAACTTTTGCAATATTTCTAAGACCTGCAACTTCAACTATTTTTAATTTGTCTTTACAGTGAAATACCACCTTTAAATTCTTTAGATTTTTTTAAATTACTTTATTATAAGATCAGTCTAATGAAACATGTCATGATCTGCCACACCTCATCCAAGTTTTATTAACGTTCATCTTTGGAGTGCTTTACTTGTCCACAATATATACACAATCTGTTCACACTTTGCACTGTCTTACCATGTAAAAACATTTCTGTTCTGCTTTTTGTGAATATTATATAAATACCTATTTTTATACACATATCACTATACCAATTATATACATTGTTTTCTACTGCTGTCCCTAGATCTTTAATGACAGCATCATTTTTAATGATGTGACCAATTATTTCATGACTGGGATTCATGTGCATTTAGAAAAAGATGAGCAGTGTCAGTGGCACAACAGGTAGTATACTTGCCTTTGGTGTTGAAAGACCTGAAGGCTGTAGTACTCCATGCATGGCCTAAACTGTAACAACTGCTTGCTGCATTTGTAGCAAGCGGTTTCTACAGTTTAAAAATACAATAAATAGAACAAAATTTGTTTCTTTTTTTTTCTAGCCAAAAATCTGAGCATTGTAGCACTCTGTGAATAAACTATAGAAACTACTAAATACAATTGTAGCAAGCAGTTTGTTACAGTTTAAAAAGAAAAAAAATATATTTTTCTTGTTTTTGTAACTTTGTAACTATAAAACCTGAGTGGTGTAGCACTCCATGGGAGATATAAACTTTAACAAATGCTTGCTAAATCTCTAGTAAGCAGTTTGCTATAGTGTGAGAGAAATATTTTTCTTTTCTTTTAATTTTGAGCAGACTTTTTGCTGGTGTGTCAGTGTAAGCAGCATGTCTTTCTGTTTTACTCTTCAAATGAAGAGCTGGGGAGGAGGAATACTACTACCATGAGCAGCCCTAGATACTGCTAAAGCCAGATACATATCTGGTGGGGATTGCTGCACACTTGTTCATGTTATCTTTCATAGGAAATGTTACACTGAGGTCCCATTTATTTGAGCTGGTAGTAGCTCAGGTGGATATAAAAGATCCCACTGAACCTATCACAAAGAGTAGGTGTCCTTTATTTACATCTTATTTACATAGCTGATTTGCATAAATAACTTATTTACAAAATTTACATATTTGTCTCTATATATTTACAAAATTTAATAATATACACATTCCTGTTAGTACATAAGAATTATTCATTTTTCCCTCATATTTATACATTCTTATTCAAGTCAGACCTCCACTCCCTTTTCCATAACTACCATCTAGTATTTTTCAATAATGTTGACAATAACCATTCCCCATTAAACATAATTTCTTTAATTCTCTCATTCCATATTATCCATATTACATATTTTTTATCTGTTATTTTTAATTCTGGAATATAACATTTGATGAAATAGAGGATAAGTGAAATACTTGGTATAAAACTATAATAAGAATAAGACCACTAGCTGCAAAACAGATCCAAAGCAAGGCACTGCTATTGAAGGTTGATACCACAATGTTACCCATCAGTACTAAATTTATCAAATTCACTTTTTTTCTTGTATACAAGTTTATATGTTTTCCATAACAAACACATTTATTTTAATTTTTTTAATAATGTTTTCCATTGTGTGTTATATGCATATTTACCTGTAAATTGAATATCTGCTATTATTCCTGACTCTCAATACCTTTGCTTTTATCATTGTTTAAAATCAAATCAATTCCTTTCAAATAATCAACTACACAAACTACTGCTTATCTTATCCCTAGACTATTTTAGCTATTATGATTATATTATCCTCATATGTCATTAATATTGGTATTTTGACATCTTTATGTATTGTATATTTCACATTATTCAATTTAGTATTAACTTCACTAACAACCACATTCATAACTAAGACAAATAAAATGCTGCTTAAATGACATCCTTGTCTTATCCCTTTAGCCATCTCTATTTCTTTACTTCTCTATCCATTTACCAAACCATTTCAAAACATTTATTTTATTAAATCTGTAAGGTGACATACAAACATTCTTAATTTTATTACTGAAATTAAATCCTTTTATGTCCCATAATATTTCATGTTCAATTGAGTCAAATGCTTAACATCTCCTACAATATGTTTTTTTCTCCTCTTTCTAAAATATCACCCACCATTTCTCTTATCATTAAACATTCTTGATATTATTTTCTTTTTATAACATATAAACTTTCTTCCATAATGTATTCCATCTTGTGTTCAAGTCTTCTTTGTATTATTTTCATAAATATCTTGTCATATGTATTATTCAACATTATTGTTCTCTAATTATGCATGTTCTCTTTTTCTCATTTCTTCCATATAAACTTTAATACACCACTACATAATTTCTTATGCTTAAAACCACCATTTAATCATTTAATACTCGTAATACATATTTTTTGCCATTCCTCTAGATTTTTAGCAATTTTAAACCTAGTTCCATCAAGACCTGCAGCAGAGTCTATATTTAATTATTTAAACACTATTTAATTCATCCAAATTTTTCTCAATTTCCTTATTCGTTCTTCAGAATTTTTTTTTAATATTCATGTTTTATTACTTTCTCCCCTTATTGTTTTAAACATTTCCTCCATATGCTTTATTACACTATCCATAATTTGAAATTGAGTTATTTGTCTTCCCTTGTTTGTCCTTCATTTCTCTCATCACAGTAATCTTCCCTTTTACTATCTTACTTAAACCAGCTGATACCTTTTTTTTTTTTTAACCTTGTAGTAAAAATCTTTCTTTATATAAGGATTCTTTAATTTTTTCATAATTTCCTTTATATAGCTCTCTGTCTTTATCATAGTACTCTTTCTTATTTCAAACACACAGTCATATGTTTTAATATAGCCTTGTTTTCTGATATTTCTTGTCTCATTTTTGCCATTGTAAAAACATCTTTTGTATTTTCTTTTTAAAATAATCTACCATTCTGAACACTTATTATATATATCCCTCATAGTAATTGTATTATCTCTTTTCCCTTTGCTTTCCATACTTTTTCATTTGCTCTTTTTATACCCTTACCTAGCTTAATGTATTCCTTATTTTTATTTACTTCTATCCATATAGTCAAATGATCTGTCAATCCTGTTACAACTGATTTTCCTTCACTTATGCTTTCTGACATTATGAAATAATTGCATTCCGATTTTAGTGTACCTCTTCTATATGTCCATTCTTCTCTATTACATAATTCCAATTTACTACATTTCATAACTTCAATCATTTTTCTTATATCTGTTGTTATAATGTTCATGTTTACTACTGCATAATCTAATAACTGAAGAAATACATTTTTCCTTTCTCTATAGGTGATGTATGCATATATAGCTATAAGACTATTAACTTTTCCTGCCACCTTAAATCTACAACAGTGAGTCTTCCCATCTTAGCTAATTTTATATCTAAAATTTTCACACATTTTTTACATAGACTCACTATTCAAAAACAGCTCCCATTATTGAAATTCCATATTATTTCTCCATTCAATATTGTTTTTCTGTTTGTAATTTTTCTTCATTTGTTAAGAATCTTGTATTCCCTTGAATCCCCTGAATTTTACTTTTGGATCCTTAGCTGTATGTACTTTGACAAGTAGTTACCTCAGTAAAAGGATCTCTATGCCAATACAAACATAGGTAACTAAAAGCAACTTGCTCATAAATGAAAATAAAGTAGATTAAAATGAATGTCCTCATGAGTTGCTGACAGAGACAATCTGCATACTTCAGCTATTACTGCATATGGAAATCGTTACAAAATGATTCATGGAATACCTCTCTAAGTCCATCCATTGCCATGGAGCGAAATGCTAAGATTGTGCCAATAATGGTCATCCTCTTCAAGACATTGTCAGCAGCTAGAAAACAAAATGAACAATGTTTCAGCCTATTCTATTCCCTTCAGTCATTATAACATCTATGTACTTATTTCACTGGGCAGCAAGCTGTCAATCAGATAGAATGGTACTCAAAGAAGAATATTATTTATTAGCAACAGAATGTTATTGGTGTTTTTTTCAATACGTTCTACTCAGCTTCAATGTAATTTAGCAGCATTTGCAGGTACAGATATGGAGAATTTTAAATAATCCCAGAGTATGGGATAGTATAGAAATCCAGATAGCAGTACTTCTTATGTCAGCCTCAAGACTTAATAGTATATATGTTTTGTTTTATATATATCCTTCAGTTTCATTTTATGAAGGAATGTGATCAAAACTTAGAACACCAAATACAATTTGTTATTCTTAGAAGACCTGCCTGTTAACTCTAGGACTAATTCAGGCATTGCTTTATCTGTATTCAAGAGGTATTAGTTTTTCTTTTTTTTTTTTTTTTTTTTTTTATGTCTATGGGAGGAAACACAGTCCTCAGCATGAGTGGGGGGAGTACAAATTTACCCTATAATGATGATTGCTTAAATTTCTCCTAATATACTGTTCTTGTCA
This sequence comes from Protopterus annectens, assembly GCF_019279795.1. Taxonomy (NCBI): domain Eukaryota; kingdom Metazoa; phylum Chordata; order Ceratodontiformes; family Protopteridae; genus Protopterus; species Protopterus annectens. The sequence continues at coordinate 1,122,538,808 of NC_056743.1, forward strand.
GTGAATAATATATTCTACATCTGTTGTTAAAACTGAGACCAATGAGTAGAGTGTTGACAAACTGTCACACAGGAGTATTTTCTTTTCAAACAGAACTTACCTAAGTGTGGCTTTGTTCTTATTTATCTAACATAGCTGGCATAACAGTGAGACTGTAGCTTGCACTTTCAGAATGAATGTGACTAAAGCAATTGTTTGAATAAAATGAAATCAAGTACAGTACATTCAACATAAAGAAGCCACAGTTAATCTTGAATAATAAACATGCTAAAACAACTGATACGTATAATGCATTATATTACTGTATGTAAACCACCCTTGCATCCCATTCCATTGAAAATAAAATGAAAAAAGGAAGGTCACACAAATAAAAAATGCATTTATCACTCACTTGTTGACTAAACTGTTGTAATACATTAGGACTTTCTATGAATGATGTTTAGACACTGCAAGATAATTCATCAAGTTGTTAACTCTATCAGTCAAAGAACAATTTATTGATACAAAAAAAGTGTGTACAGAACTATCATGCAGTATGACAGGAGTTTGATACAGCTATACTGCTCACGGTTGTACATACCCCTTTGTTCTTATACACTGGCACCATAATCCTTATTTCCCATCACCTGGGATACTCCTGTCTCTCCATATTGCCACTTCTCCTCTATCTCAGCCAACATTTTGATCATATCTGCTTTGATCTCATCTGTGCCTGCTGTTTCTCCTGACTTTATTTTCCTCAGTGCTGTTTTTACTTCATCAGGGGTGGGCACTGCTTCCATCTGCCTTTGATTCCCTGTCAGCTGGTAAGCAGGTTGTTGCTGGCATCTGTTATGAACAGTGGTAGATAGTTATCTTCTTTTATTTTCTTTCTTTGCCCTGCAACCTGATAGAGTGTCTTTATGCCATCTGCTGAATCACTTTCCAGAAGCTGATAGAGTACCTCTGATGCCTTGTTCCCTGTGATTAGAACTGCTGCCTTAGCCAACCAGTGGTCCTTCCTTGCCTGATCCAGCTTTTCTATCTCCCACATTTTTCTGCACTCCTTTCAGATTTTTTTTTATCTTCCTGGACTTTAGCATTCCACCCTCAGCTTTCCTATATATTTTATTTTCACAACCCTGAAAATAAATATATCAACCCCAGGGTCCCACAACCTCATAGAAAGAGGAAGACCTCCAGAATTATGTAACACTCGATCTGCTGAAGTTTGACCATTACATAATTCAAAAATGTACTATTGACAAAAATCACATACTTTTCAGCTTGCGACGCAATGTGTCCGGTGACAAATCATATAACATCCAACTTGTTCAGAGCTATGTTTTTTTTTTTTTTACTTTAAGTCATACTCATCTTAATTACTTTTCTGTAGTATGTAAATCAGCTGCTTAATGCCAGCAGCTAAGCATGAGATAATTACAACTGCATTTAAAATGAGGTCTCGTGTTACTCCTGATATCAATGATTCTTTCCTGTGAGCTATCTGGTTTGCTTTCAGGCTTGCAGTACTTGGTGGCAATAGCAGCTCATGTAAATAGCAATTAATTCTCAAATGAATATAGTGCTATTACTATCAAAATAAAGTGCAACCTGACCAGATGGTAAAGCCTTTCTGGCTTTACTGGCAAAGCTCACTCTGTCAGAGATTGCTGTAAGGAAAAGGTTAGTTTGTTTTTGCTTTCTTGTATTTTGTATTGCTTCATTGCTTTCTTTTTTGTATATTGTGATTCATTTTCTCTACATTGTTTTTACTTGTATTTTGCTTTTGTGTGTGCATTTAAACTAGGAAAGAAATTATAGCTGTGTCTTTTGTTGAGTCACACAAAAATTAGAACAGCTCAATTAAGGTTAATTACCTGTGAACTGAGGGTGGAGCTAAAAACTAAATATTCTATTTTAGGGGTAAAATAACTCAGAAGATAAATAATGTCTACCAAACCCAAATCTGATGAGTCCAATGATATCCACAAGGCATTCTTTAGCTATGTCTACCTCAAAGGCAATACACAATTGTGTGCAGATATCATTGTTAATGGAGCCAAATCTATCTATACTGAGCCAGAAGATATAGCAAACCTACTGGCAAAAAATTCACCTCCAGCTTTACCCTCCTCTTCCCCTCAAACTTACCTCAAGAAATACCATAAAATATAACTCCCTCTGCTATACCTAGGGAACAGGTCTTTAATCCTCTCTCTAAGGCCATGAATACTACATCAATAGGCCCAGACAATACCCCAGGATGCCTTCTAAATAGCATGAAAAATGAGCCATCAAGCCTTCTGGAAATGCAATTTAAGTGGCTTCATGCCTCATGAATGGAGAACAGCAAAGGCCATCCCTATGAGCAAAGGTGAGCCATCTACAGACCTTGGAAACCACAGACCTATAAGTATCACTAGTCACATATGCAAAGCTATGGAAAGAATTATCATGGAAATGATCAATAATGACATAAAAAACCTCCAGACACTGGACCCAACCCAACTTGACTTTTTCAAGGGCAGGTCATGCCTACCCAGCATGGTGGATGAGGGAAACATTCTTCACATTGCCTACCTTGACCTGGCCAAGGCACTTGACACAATACCCAACTCGGGCAATGCTGACAAACTCAAGAGGTCAGGTATAAACCCTTGTGTCACCTGGTGGATGGCCAGCTGGCTCAATGACAGGACCCAGGAAGTTAGAACTGGGGAATCCACCTCTACAAAGAAGCCAGTCACAAGTGGAGTCCCTCAGGGATTGCTGAGAATGCTGCTTTCTGACATTTACTTCTCTGTAGTCAAGGCTAATGTCAATGGCTTCTGGCTGACTAAATTTGCAAATGAATGCAAATTAAGAGCAGTCATAGAATCCCCTACAGACACAAATGTTCTTCAGGAAGGGCTGACTCAGACAAATAACTGGTGTCAGTGCCATGAACTAAAACTAAATGCCAAGAAATGAATACTAGTATCCTTCAAGTACTCATCCACCCATGGTAACTATCATATTGACAACACACCCTAAGAGTTGACCCAGTAGTCAGGGATTTAGGTATACATATATACATATAAATATATATATATATATATATATATATATATATATATATATATAGATAGTAATCTAGCTTTTGACCATCATGTGTCTACATTAGTGAGTAAATCACTGTGTGCTGTGTAACTTATAAAACAAAGGTATGGCTCCTAGGTCCAAGGAAGGTATTGTTCCACTGTATTTGGCATTCATCAGACCTATTATTGAGTACAATGCCCATTTTGGTATTACCTAACCAGGAATATCTAACAATTGGAATGTCCACAGTGGTTCCTCACTGAAAGAATACAGGGGCAAAGGAACATGTCCTATGCAGACTGCATCAAAGTCCTATCTCTGTATTCTGTCTCCTACAAGCTGTTGAGGGGAGATTTTTGCCTGGCATACAAGGCATTGTCAGACCCCACACTGATTTAATATCTGCATATCTGCAAAACATTTATCATAGGATTATAGGATCATAGGATTTATTTTACATTTGTTTACTGAGAGTGTTCGACTGAGCCAAAAATGGGCCCTTTCAAGCGGAGGCCTGGGGAAAAAAGCTCCAAGTAACATAGTAAAGGACCAAGTTACATTGCAAATAGTGTTATCATAGAGAAACAACAATTGACATAGTACAAAAAGTAATGCAATTGATATGAAACAAAAGAAACAATAAAAACAACAGTAGCACAAATAATGCAGTAAAAATAATTAGTCACACATATTACAAAACATTGTTTCCTAATTTGGGGTGTGCTGGTAGACCCACCAAATAAAACAATAAGAATAAAGCTATACAGTAATAAGTTGGTGATATATACATTTTAAAGTCTTAAACCTTGCCTGAGATATAAATAAGACCTGCTGGAAAGACAGGTGTGTATCCTAGAGACTACCACTTCTTGAAGCAGAGCTCCTCCCTAACTCAATTCAAGTGTAACTTGGGCAACTGTTTGGGGAACAAGAAATTCATCCCTGGTTTGGCACCCGTCTCTCTAATGGGCACAGGCAACCTGTAAATGGTTCATCTTCCAGGTTCCTGCTTGTTAATGTTTCATCCCTCAAGCCCTTGCTTATATTTATCAAGAGTACCAGGACATGTCAGAGATTTGGGATGGATAACTAGGCTTAAAAAGCCCCTTGTGGTCATTATTATTTAATTTTATTTTATTTTACCCTTGTGGTCATTAGCCTAGTAAACACCTATGAACTTACGAACCTGTGGAGCATCTCTATATATTACCACCTAATGTTTCTTTCTCTGCGTGTGCAGTCATGAGCCTCTCTGTTTATAATTACCAACAAATACTTACATACTTTGCTAATCATACTATGAAATAATGACATGGATTTTCTTCATATGTTTCAACTGTTCATATTTTTGCAGAATGGTTTTGTCTTACTATTGTTGGACAGTATAATCCTTTTTACCTAAAATACTGATATCTAAAAAATAAAACTTGCAATGATTGTCTGTTTAACTTGTTTATAGCCTTCCATATTCAGAGTTAGACCTTAGCATCTTTGCCAAGTAGCTGTTAGCCATTGAATTGGTCCAAAGTTTTATGTGTTTGTTCTTGTTGCAGAAGATTTTGTTTTTATGACCATTACCCTCTGCTGAATAAAACCTACTTGCTAACTAACTGAGCCAGAAGATTAAGGTAATACGTGGCATAGATAAACTAACTTTTAATAACTTTTCACTATTTAAAATAAATATTATAAGTAAATGTGCAGAGAGACTATGGAGTCATCTTTGCAACTATTTTTACAAACTTAATGCTAGTATAATGAAAAGAAGAGCTTTTGCATAAAATAACATTTACAAAGAAGTATTACTTTCCTGCCATGTTATTGATACTTTATTATGTGACGTTAACGCATCAGATTTCAAAAAATGTGGTAGAAATCAGTTTTTGCTGTTTGTGTATAACACTTGCAATCATATTATTAATTATTTTGATACTGAGCTTGTATTTGACAAATTATATAAATATTTGCTAATAACTACTGTCATGCTGGAAACTTTAACCCATTGCACAGAGTTAAAACAAATTGTATACAATCTCATGTCTTTAGGGCATCTTGCTTGACTTCTAGAATTTTTTTAGAGAAGTGGCATGTCTTAAGGAAATGTTTGTAAATAATGGTTATAATTAGAGTTTTATGTATTTATTTATTTATTTTTTTTACTAAAACAGCACAAGAAGTTATCAATTTAAGGGATGAAAAGTTTAAGATATGTGGTGGCAATGATTGCTTACCAAAACAATAAAAAACTCCACATACAGAAAAAGCATGTGCAATAGTGCCATACACCACTGATATTGAAATAACTAATGATATAATAGAAGACAACTGCAAGATTTTGATGGGGAATGATGACTTAAAAGATGGTTCAGAGGAGATTACTTGGCTAATGTTCCAAGAATCCTTACAAGCCTAGCCATATTTAACCTGAGTTTCACAACTTTTAATAGCTATGTGAATGAAGTTCACAGAGTTATGAGCCTATGCAATGATATCTAATACCAACTACCCCTGTCCATGTGGGACATAGGCACCACCCCAGGAGTAAATTTATGATTAACCATCCATTGGTCTAGGTTGCTCTTGAAGAGGGTCAGGGAAGGGCTTTGCTTCATGTAGATGGGAAGTTTATTCCAGTGAAGGGGTAGTCTGAGAGACATATCTCTGTCTCCAACAAGATTTATTTATGTCAGAGGCTAAGTTAAGATCCCTGGAATGAGTGACACTCATGCAGTTTGATGTACGAATGTGTGACATTCATATTAGGGCTGGATTGGAGACTGCCCTGTAGGCCAGACACAGATTGCCCCTTAGTAGTTTGTAGGAGACAAAATACAGTGATAGGGCTTTCAATCCTTCTGTATAGGACTTGTTTTTTTTTTTTTATACCTTTCATCTTACTGGTGATAAACTTGTGGGGTTGCTTCAGATGTCAGGTGAGGTACATGCAAAAGGGTGCATTGTACTCAATTATTGGTCCGATAAGAGCCAAGTACAATATAATTATAATGCCCATTGATCCAGATGCCATGCCCTTACTTATGAGTTGTGCCACATAGAAGTACTTTCTCTCCACTGTGGACACATGGTGGTTGAAAAGATAAGACTATCAGCCTGAGTGCTGAATGAAATAAGAATGATCTGTCATTATGAATGGATGATAAAATCAAAGCAGTATATAAATGCTGCACATGTTCCTCATGTAGATGAATTTATGAAGGATCAGTAAAATCTCTGGAACACATGGATGAAGCATATTATGTTAATAAGTATTATACCTGCCAAAGTACATACATTGTATATATATATATATATATATATATATATATATATATATATATATATAGTAATGTGTGTAGGGAAGTCAAATAGATTAGCAAAATAAATTTCTGAACACACTGGATGTCAGCACTAAAGGCAAAAATAAGCATCACACAAGCATTCTGCGGTATGCACAAAATGTAGAAAAGTTCCAATTTCCCATGTTAGACAGTGAGACAATTATGAATAGAGGCAGTGATGATGAGTCCATGCCCAAGCAATAAAACTTAGGATGACAAAACTAAATGACAATATTTGTTCTAGTGTAAATAAAAATGTTAGCATCAGATGAGTTTTATTTTAAGTTAAAACAATTACAATAATCTTATTTGTTCCAGATGTTTTTAGAATGTGTGTGTGTTTGTGTATTAGTAAAGTTTATCACTGCGTTATTTAAATGTAAATTGCATTTTTTAGAATATAAAATGGAAAGCTAGCTGTGTGACACAATGTGTGACATTTATAAGAAAAATAGTTTCATGATTTTGTAGTTTTAAAGAAGTCTTTTTTGGTACTCATTTGATTGTAATAGTGTTTGAAATGAAAGCACTTCACTTTTTTCTTAAACTGTGGTAAATAAACAGCTTGTATGGACAGTGCTTTTCACTTTTCTTCTTAGTTAACTTCTTATGTTACATTACCCATGGCTGCATCACACTACTTAATCAGCTACTTGAATTATGTGAACAGTCTCCTATTGTGAACTTTGATGCTTGGTGACCGGTAACTTTTTCTTTTTACATTTCCTCTTAACCAGATCCCTGTGTTTATTGAATCCTCTTCACTGATGCTGCATATTCTCTTTCTATCTTTATTTTAGACCTAATCCTTAACTCACTCAAGCCTGTAGTGCCTTTTTTGTATTCCTCCTGTTCACACCCATAGCTCCGTATACCATACAGTTCTGCTGTTGAGAAATTACTTGTTTTCCACTTATTATTCATATTTTCTTATTTATGTCCATAGTTTTATAACTGACAGCCTACATGTTATTGAGGGGTATGGTGTCATATGCCAAGGTAGAAGACAGGTAAGGTAATTGTCAATGTCCATTTATATCACGCTGTACTTAAAATATTGTTAGTTATTTGTTAGTGATTAAGAAAATAAACAAAATTGCCATACATACTTAATGCTTCAAATAAACAAGTCACTTACAAACTGCTGCTTGACATCAGGTGAAACCTTAGATGCTGTTAAGAAAACTATATTTGATATTTGCACTGTAAATTGCACATATTGAGATATATTCAGTGTTATTTAAAATATGTATATGATTAAGCATATAGTTTCAAATTTATGTAAATATCTCAATAAATATTCCTTCATAGAGGATTTTTTCATGAAAACATATAGCTGTTTACCAAAACTTTTTTAACAATATGTGTCTAGGTTGTATAGTTTCCAGTCTATGACAATTTGTGAAAGTTTAGCAAAAAGTATCATTTTTGGCTTGTGTGCATTATAATATATAAAGAATTTGTGGAAAGACTGTGAATGAACTGACTATTATCATTGTAAAGAATATTTCTTACTAATAACATTGCTATTTGTACAGCTTTAATAGCTTTTATTGTTCAAAACATTTTTTCATTTGTTTATCTTATTTTTTAAGTTGATTTTTCAGAAAATGGACTAGAATGCAACATTTATGTAGACTGGTAGAGGCATGACATTCCACACCACACAGGTGTTAAGGCATTAAACAGCCCTTCTTTCATTAGGTAGGTATCAAACCCTAGTAACCCTTCTTCCATAGCTATGGTTCACCTCAATGTCACTATTGTATAAGCTAAATGATTTCCTTATTGATGTCTTGTGTGCCGCTACTCTTATCTCACCTCATCAATTTCTAGGACTGTTTTCTCCTCTTTCTATCACTGCACACCTTTATTGTTGAGTTATCACTCCTTTAACACTTTCTGCTTTCCCCTTCCTTCCTCTAGTGGAAATGGATGAGGTTTACCACTTAGCTACTGGCTTCTTTATTTTCTCCCTCCAATGCAATCCCTACAATAGCTTAGTGATTTATGTACTGTCACCTGCTAATGGTCCCGAATTGGTACCGGGTTATACTGTGAGACTTCATTGTAAAAGCATAATTTGATTTAACTTTTTTACACATAGTGAAAAACGAACTCTGTATAGATCAGTGTGTACCTTTGTAAGATACTGTTGACTTCCTTCTATGGCTTTTGGTAGCAAACTGCTGTTCTTTTACTGTAATGTCCAGTGGAAGGCAACTATATACCTAACTTTTTGATGTTTTCAGAGCATCTTTCCACCATTATTTCTGGAGCCATTTGAGATGGATTTTCAAGGTGTAATAGGAGTGGTTCACATGGATTCCTTAATGTCAGTGGTGATGAAACTTCAACACAGGTCCCAACTTCAGCATCTGCTAACTTTACTAGGAGTGAAAAGTTTGTTTACTTCCAGAGGCCGAGAATGTGACATCTGATGTATTATATCACGTATTTAAGGATGTTGGAAACCCTTTTTATGCCTATGGTGCTGGTAGTGAAGATATTGCAGTAAGTTCCTCTAATAACAACAGTTTTGCAAATGACTTTAACATTTGTAAGAGTAATATTTACAAATTGGAACAGTGTTCAATGAAGTTTTCTTCCTTAAAGATAGAAGTCATGTACGTGGAAGAATGTGTTTGACAACAGTGTGTACAGCAGGGGCTTGGAGTGTTTAAGTTCCCTGACTGCATTAATTTGGAGATTCTTTGTATAATCTTCTCGCAGAGCTTTTAACATGACTGGTTTAAACATGATGAGGGCTTTGGTTGACCATTATAGAAGCAATGTGACCGTGTTAAAGGCTAAAGTGGAAGAAGTGGACACTAGAATAAAATCATTCAATAATTTTAGATCTCTGTATGCTTTACATTCTGGAAATGGGGAAAAGTTGATAGACTTAGAGCTTTCATTGTTTCTAGAAAGCAAGGGAAGCTCCACAGAGACTCGATGTCTTATGCTTCCAGCTTAGCATATCCATTAATGCCATCTCAAAACTCAGTTGGGGACTTTAACATTCAAGAGAGCCCATTTGAACACTGATGGTACAGTAGATGTTTCACCTAAGCCTACGGAGAATGACCCAGTTTCTAGTGGTCATTGTAGTAGTGAACCCAGTGTGGTTAATCCTTCTCAGCCCTCCACTACTACAGTTTCTACATCTTCCATTACTCCTTCTTCAAGACCTTTTTTAGTGACACTTCAGGGAACAAGTGGACACTGAAGTGGTTGAACAAAGTTCAGAACAAAGGGAAAGGCAAGGGAAAACTGGGAAATAATTAACCTTTCAGACTGAAGTTTTAAACTCGAGTAATGTTACCCTTTCTAATGACACCATTTATGTTTTAAAACATGTTTTTTTCCTTTATTCCAACTAATTTTGTGGATATCACCAAACTAATTATAGATTTTAAGTTTTATTTGAGAAAGCTTAATTTAAGATACCTCCTGCATGAAGTACTTAAAATGTCCATCTTGGATGATTGCCTCAGAAAGCACAGCACCTTTAATCCACCACTGAATCCGACACTACAAGTGTTTAATCAATTGTGTGAAAATTATTTCAGAAATCGAGTAACACACAAATTGAAATATCTCCAACCTCACTTATGGTGAAAGAATTGCTCTGAGTCACCTGGCTAACAACAAGGATTTGTGGGTAATGAAGGCTGATAAAGAGGGCATGTTGGTTGTCATGAGAACATCTGATTATAATCAAGCCATGTTAGACTTGTTGACGAATGAAGACTTTCTGCAGGGGGGCAAGCTGCAGTGGAAAAAAGTTAATTTCCTAACCTCACTGTACCACAACCACCATACACTGAGGTCAGGAAATTAACTTTAATGCGATCTAAAATGCGATCTTGGAGTTGGTATATTTAATTTAAGGGAGGTGTGGGGGGTGCAGGGGGGGCTGAAAAGTAGTTGAAAGTGTGTTTGTTAGTTAGGTGTTGTTGTAGGAGGAGGTGATATTATTTACTTGTGCAATGTACTTTTGAAAGTTATGAAGCACACTTTCAATGTTTTGAGTTTTCAATGTTTTGGTTTTCAGTGTTTTGAATTTTTGATGTTATGGTCTCAATGTTATGAAATTTCAATGTTATGAAGTAGACCTATATATATATATATATATATATATATATATGTGTGTGTGTGTGTGTGTGTGTGTGTGTGTATATGTGTGTGTGTGTGTGTGTGTGTGTGTGTGTGTGTGTATGCAAATATTTCACAATTTGCTTTTTTATTAAGAAGTCTTCATTCTAGTGTTTTTTGTCATAACCTTAATTCTACAAAGCAGAGTCAGTCCATGGGCCTTGCTCATCTTGCCACTGCCCTTCCTCCTAGGGCACTTCTTGCTTCCAGGGGGGCAGACCAAGTCAGGCTCAGGATTAATTTGTGTGTACCTTTCCCATCATCAAGGATTGCTTCAAGGAATTGAGGAAATTACTCTCTTATATATGCAACAAAAGATTATTCCAAAGATGGGGGAAAACATTTAGTAATAAATCTGCCTACCCAGTGTGTTTTGTTTACCTCATTCACTCCAATGGAGCTCAGGAAGTTTGAATTGTAACTTCCAATGGGCAGTGCCTTAGCCTTCTGAGAGAATCAAATTATGTCCTCACATTCCAAAACAAAATGTTCGTCTCTCTGGAACCATAGGGGTTATCGGTTATGAAAGACATATAAATGGCAAACTCTTCAGCACAAACTATTTTTATAATGGTAGTATTTTTTATGTTCTAGGTCTTAAACTGAATTTTATAAGTCACAGTAAACACCGTAACTATTACATTTGTAATATTTTGCAAACAACCTACAATATCTCAGCAACCACGCAGGTTACGCACATACTGTCAGCAGCATTTTATTCATCTAGCTGAGAGTTTCATATAAGGCTAAGGAGTTCTGTCTGTGTGACTTATTGTTGAGATATTTAGAAAAATGTGAAAATTATATCTATGTAAATTAATATCAGAAAAGCAATAGTTAATATCTCTTTACCTGCACTAGACAGAGGTCAAATATTAATGCAGTTGAGTTTGCCAATGTGTAACATTTAAGATAAAATCTTTTAAAATGTTGTATATAGTATGGGTTTGGAATTATTGATGCAAATATGAGCAAGTAATATTTGATGCCTAGTGGTGTCAGTAGGAGGTAACTGTAGATGCACCTGGAGGCGTCACTCAGATGTAATGAGTTATCTTTTGGTGTAGATTCAGGTCTTTAGTTAAAGTGCTTTTGGAGAGATTAAGGAGGGACGGTCCTTAGCAGCACTGACTGATAGACTTGAATCACCTTGCAGGATGCTGTAAGAGAGAGAGAGTATAGGGATAGCACTTCAGTCCTGTCTTGGTAGCTCAGGGTCTTTAGTCCTGTAGTCTTTTTAGTTAAAAACCTGTAGGGTCTTTCCAGCTGTGTGATGTGTTTAGATAAATATACACTAAATGCGGCATTTTATAATTAGTCTGATCAGGGTAGAGTATAGAAGAGTGATAACTTTTTTGGCCTGTATAAGATACCTTTACTTATTAATGGGGCTCTGCAGCAGGATAATATACCTTTAATTACTAAGTGAGCTGCACAGTAAGATTTCTTGACTATCATTGCTATATGATGGTAGCAAGCTACTAAGATCTCTGATGACTCCACTAGCCTGGAGGAGGGTGGTGTCTATACTGTAAGCCACTGTCAAGATATATTTAACAAAAATGACAGTGCTGCAGTTATTAGCATTTAATTTAAACCCGTTTCTAATAGGCCAATGACTTGTGTGGTTTAGCCATGGCTGCAGTATCAGGGAATCAGATGCTCAGAGTATGACAACACCCAGCTTGCAGTCATTGACAAATTTTGTTGCCCTGAGGAGTACCACTAGTCATCATTGTCTTTCCAAGGTGGCACCTATTACTTTAAATACATGGATTATGTCTCTTAGCCAGTTTGCTAGCCCTCTTACATCATAAGGAGTCCACACTCAGATCTTTAAATTTAGTTTCATTTCCAGTATATGAAACGGAGTCAAAGGCCTTAGTTAGATCCAAGTTCATACAGGCACTGCATGGCCGCTACTGACTTTTTAAGTGTCCTTCTCCAAGAAGGTTACTGAGTTAAGTAGAGCTGGTTTCCCTTTGACAAAACCATTCTGCCGCAGGCCTAGAGCAATAGGATTCTTTATATCTTAGCTTATGAAATCAGATGTAATATGTTCCAGGTCTCTGCAAATCAGAAGCTAATGGGTCTGTGGCTTTGCCTATGTTGAACATTTTTTGGTGAAATGGAAGGGCAAGTTTAGTAATGTAGATTAAGCAACCAGGTTAGAACAGGCTCTGTAATAATCTTGGGGTGAGGAAAAGACTGGGAAATTTGCAGAACTTTGTTCACCCTCTCTGATGTGAAGCTGCACATAATTTATTTGTAAGTATATTAGCAATATCTTTCGGGTCATAGTGGTGAATACCATTATTAATTAGTACAGAGCATTGCTGAATGTTACTTCCTCATTTTATGAAGTAAAGGATGTATGATTACCTTTGACTTTGAATGCTGATTTTAATCTGAATTACTGTTTTGATCTTCAGTATGGTGCCTTTCAATTTTTTTGCATATGTTTTGACAGAGTTTTTAATACGGGTAGATTTTGAATTATTATAGGTGTTAATTAGCTCTTGCTCTTTTATTATAAATCCTATTAATGCTGGCATTCCAACGAGGTTTTTTTTTATATTTCCCAGTATATTTGTTTCTCATTGAATCGGTTTAGATTATGCTATAAAATAGATGAGAGTAAAATGCACTGACGTAAATGAGAGCTGAGACTGTACATTTTGCATTTGTCCTTCTTAATAGTTCAGCAGTCTATCCAATGCCAAATGTGACATTTAAAGAGTTACAGAATTCTTAAAACCAAGATTCTGAAAACATTAATTTATGAGCTGAGCTGGCTGCATAGTGGCTAGTTGTGAGTTGCACACCCACCAGACAAATCAACTCAGTTTTTGTCATGTATTTAGGTTCTTCAGTGTTAAAAACAGGCCTCCACAGCCATGAATGACTGCAGCATTTTTTAATAAGTTAATGTCCCTAACTGTGGACATATACTCATTTAGTTTGTTTCAGTGGCAGACATTCTGAACTGTACTGTACCGGTCTTCTACTGAGTTTCTTACATTTGTAGCCATTCTGAATTGTGGGTGATATGTAAAGGCTAGATAAATGCAGGTTTGGCACATGTTACTTCCAGGAACAACAAGTAATTATAGGAATCGGCTATCACTAGAAGATAGGGCAGATTCCAAAACAATGTATTCTTGGGATAAGGTGCTGCTATAATTCTGTTAGACAAATAATTATAGTAGCAATTTCTGGGGAACACTTTCACGTAAACAAATTATTAAGTACACATATCTTTCCGATCTGCCAAGATATACATTCCCAGTTTCAAAAAATGGAATCTCACTGCTGAACCCAAACACAGCAGAAGCAAAATCTGGTGGAGCATATCTGAAATAATAGGAACTTTTTGAAGAATGTCCCCTGTGGGGCATGCAGCAGTTCATTATCACAACACAATACTAAAAAGAACAGGTAGCTATAAAAGCAACCAGCAAAAGAGTTTCATGCCATAGTATACCAAGAACATTACTACTACTGTTACCATTGTGTTGTTGTTGTTTGTCTTTTCCCGGTTAGGGGTCGCCACAGCTGAACGCCGGTCTGCTAATGATTGGCAGTTGTTTTCTTTTATGGTGTCGAGTTGCCAGCCCGACGCCCAGCCTTCAACAAAGGCACGCCTATTCAACGCATGTCTTTCGAACGCCCACAAGACGGGGGGAGGACATACAGACTTCACACAGAAGGCACTCCCAACCCTAGCCGAGAATTCACTGTATGTAGTACATCTATATGCCTCAGTCATTTGTAAAGAATCAGGGCAATTTTTGCCAACCAGAAACCATGCAGCACAACAGGTTATCACTATATAAGTTTTACTGACTATGTTTACAGTCCATACTTTGACTAATACAATTCTGATAACTTACCCCCCCCCAAAAAAAACAAAACAAAACAAAACACCGCAAACAATGGGAACCAGAAAATTACCCAAGTCCATAGCCTACAGCCATATCCTATTGGCCATCTAATACCTGGTTCAACATAAGTGAAAGAACCACTGCATTCATATCTTCTATTAAAAACTCCAAAATAAATTAACATTAATGCATAGATGTTCTACCACATTCACATATTTCTACTGGGCTCCTCAAAGTAATCTATCTGCAGCATAGAGACAATGGGGGATGGAAGAATATTTTCTTGCAATGCATTAAATGAACATGTCCATTACTTATCTTGAGTGGTGAGTCCATGTCCAGTTGTGATATCCCTGCCTATAGTAATAGTTGTGAACAGCCTGCAATATATGGGTTGCTATGTTCCCTACCTGCCATTTTCTGTTCTTCAACATCACGGATCCACCAACTTCACTCATCTTATTCTGTAAATACGTAATGCATTCCACGTACATTACATGATGAAGAATTATATCATGCAAATAACTTTTCTTGTTGCTAGGAAACCAGCACACATGATCTTCCTGCAGTCAGCATCCGCAACTCCCTTCCTGAGTTGTGTAAAGGGAACTCCTCACCTTGCATCATGTATGCGGTTAGGTGTGACTCTGTCATCTGGTTGGGGTATCAGTTACCTCTCAGCCAAAAGGTTCTGCTTCTACTCTTTTAGCATCCAGAACCACCAACAATAAAGAGGTATTTGAAACAATACATTTAATTAAACTGGAAATAGAGCAGGCTGTTGTTTTGAAGACACAAGGCACAGAGCTTCAAGCAGGCTGTTGTTTTGAAGACACAAGGCACAGAGCTTCAAGCATTATAACTGTATATTAATACTGCCCTGAGCAGACATTTATCAGGAAACAGGACATTCATTTTCTTTTGTTTCCAGTAGGTTTTGATAATTAAATCATGTTATCATGGATATGAGTAAATGTGGCACATGCAACTACTGCAAATTTATTTTTAAGGGTAGTATCTTTAATATTAACAATAAGGAAGTTGTCATGCTGTCTAGATTTAACTGTTGCTCTGATAAAGTCATATATTGTGCTTTCTGTACCAGATGTTCTTGTTTTTATATAGGAAAAACTGATCGAAAGCTTAAAAATCGTATCTATAAACATCTTTATCACATAAAAATTAGGAAGGAAACAAACACTCTGAGCAAGCATATTATGAAAAATGATGGCCATAGCTTTAGGTTTACAATTATTGATGGTATCAGGACTGATATACTTGATGGAGCTTGGTCACTCCTTCTAGAAAAATGGGAAATGTATTAGCAGTTACATTTAGATGCAGGAAACTGGCCGGGTTTAAATGAACACATTTCCATTAGTCCTTTATTAAAGCTTTTGACTTTGGATAGGTAGAAATACCTCCCTAAATGTAAATTAACTATGAGATATTGTTATACCTTTTAAGTTATGAATACTTTTTAAAACTGTTAAATGTTTATTTATATATATATATATATATATATATATATATATATATATATATATATATATATATATATATATATATATATATATATATATATATACACACACACACACACACACACACACACACACACACACACACACACACACATTTTTATGGGTATCTTTAAGGTGGTGTGTTTAGTTAATTATCTAGTTAATTGTTTCTATGATGTCACTGAGTCTAGTATAAATGGAGTTATTTGTTTTTGTTGGTTGTCTGATGAAGTTCTTACTGTTAAGGATGAAAGCGCTTATGGAATAAACATTTTTTTACACACTAATTTTTTTGGTCTCATTTTTCAGGGACTTTTCCATTGAATAAGAGCCTTCCTCCAACTGTTCTGGCAGCCTTATCTTGGATTTAGTTGGTTTGGTGTTCCACTGAATCTCCCACATAAGAAGTCTGGTATGCGGGAACATTTAGATTGTTGATGCCACAAATCCAGGGGCTCTCAAAATCTGTCATGTTGAGGTAATTTGAGGGTTTGTCAGAGCTAGGAAGTTCTCAGAAACCATACCTTTTCTTAAGAAAGGAATGTTGTCATAACTGAGGTGTCCAAGAGACATCTTAGAAACTCCAAAGGCTGAGCGGGATACAGAGTAGACTTCATGATGTTCACAGTAAATCCGAGCTGAAGAAAAAGATTGGGAGTGAAATGTAAGCCTGAAGATTTTTCTTTTTGTACTGAAGTGGCTTAAATCAAGCAATCATATAAGAAGAGATAGATATGGATACCTTGGAGTCTCATAACCTTTGACAAGAGATAAGAATTTTGTAAAACTTTCTGATCTCGTAGATAATCCAAAAAATAAAGATACAAATTGAAAACGATATCTCAATGAAAAAATCTTAAAACCTTTTTTTTTTAATTGGGATATGCAGGAAAGCATCTTTCAGACCCAAGGTTATTAGGAATAGTTGAGGGAAAAGTAGATGAAGGTGGTCTTGGAGGGTTAACGTCTTGAATTTTGGAACATAGCTGTTTAAATGGGAATAAGTCCAGAAATGGTCTCCATATTTCCTCTTTCCTTGGAGATATGAAATGCCTATAGTAAAATCCTTACCCTGTTTGAGAGAAAGGAACAGGTTCTATTACGCACTGGAAAAACAAAATAGTGTTGATCTATGTGGACTTGAGGAATATTTGATACTGGAAGAGAATTCATCTGAAGTCTGTGTTCATTATTTATTATGTCCAAACCAATAATCTGAAGTTATTATTTTCCAAAAGGGAATGAAAAAAATAGTTTCCCCAGCCATCTTGGGAAGGGATTGATGGAGGTGGGAGCTGTAGAAGATAGAATGTTGATATATTTGGAGACATACATTGCGTGGATATGTATCTGGAGCTTTTCTAACTGGGCCTGCACTGAAAATGGGTCTTTTTGTCCCAGTCGGACTTTCCTGGTAAATAACCATAAATTAATAAATTAACTAGCTAACTAACTAACTAACTAGTCAGAATATTATATTTTTGTCAGTATAGGAACCTTGGGTTCCTTTAAATACAAACATTGGTTTATCATGCCATTTTTTAATTCACCGAGCAGTTTTCCACACTGGATCCATATTAGTTTAACATGCCAACTCCTTGAAAAAAAATGACTAGCACACTTTGTAAAATGGACTTTTTTCTGTAGGGCAAGCTCCCACACTCACATAAAATAAAATGTAACACACTTAGCCTTGAAGTCACTGCATCTCAGGGCAAGGACAAAGCATGGACCACGGCGGCATTCTCAGTTAATGTTTATTTCAGTCAGGTACTACTTATGCATGACCTTGGTCACCAAACAGCAGGTATGCTCCTTTTCACTATAGTCATTAAAAAAAAAAAAATCAAAGCCACTTGCAGAAAGACACTGGAGTGCCATACTTGTGTGTCAATATTTATGGAATGAAATACTGATAGATACCCAATCCACAAGTGTTTCACCTGGTAAAAAATAAGCTTTTTCTTTCTTTCTTTATGCACTTATTTATATTTATAATTCTACACCATCTGCTTATCTGTGTCATTACCCCTTCCTTCATCTGATGATAGGGTAAACAGATGGATCCTTCTGAAGTGCAACTTTGGGGCATGTTGAAAATAACAAGTGCAATATGAAGGATAAGGTAGAATGACATGAAATGTAACATGAATATAGTAATACAGAGTAATATAACTTCAAATATGCATACTAGGAAATCCTGCTTCTGCAACCTTCTTAATGTCGTTTATACCATATATAAGGAGAAAAGTGACTACAATGGCACACCTTTTCTCTCAGCAAAATGGAATGAATAGACTTACAGGTACAGACAGGTGGAGTAAGATAAAAGCCTCAGGTCAGGAAGAGGATAGAACCAATTTTAAAAGACTGCTATTATTATCATCTGAACCAGTGGAATGGGTTATTACTAGGGAAGTTAAGTTACATCTAACAATAGATGATTCCATTCCTCATTTTTTTTATTTGCTCACAAACATTCCTCCTCCAAGCAGACCTAAAATGTCTGGAAGGCTCTCATTAACAGTACCCATTTCACGATTTCTTGAGAAACACATGAGATGCCTTGTGTACTGTTTCTGCTGAAGGATACTACAGACCTTTTCTAAATCATGGACGATATATTTAGACAAATCTTATTATCTATGCTCTGGATGATAAGGCTCCTTGGGGGGAGTCTGATAATTCTTTAATCAGGTCTCTCTGTAATCTAGTGAAGTGGGTGAGATAATTTGGAGATAGCAAGGCAAAGGTCACTGATGAGAAAACTCGCTTCCCATACCTATCCATCATTCTAGAGTCTTTATTAGGAGAATGGACAGAGGAACTGGTTTCAAAATGTTCCTTTCAGGGGCTCTATGAGAGGTTAGATACTATTTAGAAATTGCTAACATTTACACTGCTGAATTTAATGATTTTCTTGTTAATGTGTTGGAAGAAGTTGTAAAGAAAAATACATATTCTTTTAT
Source organism: Protopterus annectens (assembly GCF_019279795.1). Classification (NCBI taxonomy): domain Eukaryota; kingdom Metazoa; phylum Chordata; order Ceratodontiformes; family Protopteridae; genus Protopterus; species Protopterus annectens. The sequence continues at coordinate 1,122,557,743 of NC_056743.1, forward strand.
TTTAAAGGTGAATGCTTTTTATAGTACAACTGCTATGGCCGTTTCTTTTTGTATCCACATATGCAGACTTATGCATGTTTTCTTTTATTGAAAGGCTATATGTTTATATGATATTTACTGATAAGAATTGTTTTTTTCCCACCAAATCAAAATTTGGAGTTGTTTTCTGGATAATTGTTGGCTTGTGTTCAGGATGACATTGCTGATTTAATGCAGCTTGTTCAATATCTAAGTAATAAAGAATTTAATATTTATTTCACATTTTCTTATGACCTTTTTATTGCATACCTGATGGATGATACTGTAACAAGGTTGTTGATGGCTGCATTAACACCTCTATATACTGCAAATTCCTAAGTTGCCATCCTAGATATATTATTTGGAATATCCCAACTTCAGAATTTTTGAGAATCACAGATTTGTAACACTGATACTGACTTTGAAAATGAGGCTAAATTAGAGTAAATCAGACATTTAGACATAGGAGATACGGTGATGTTAATATACAGACATCTTATATTGCTTTTAAGAATATTTCTAGGATAGGTACTTTCATTTATAGAGCCAGTTGTTACAGATCTGATAGTCCACAGATTAGTCATTTTATTATCACCGCTGGTTCTAACAGCTCTCTTATTAGAATGCGCTCAATAAGCATGAGCAAATATTGAAAATGTACATTTTGTAATGATGTTCTGTTAGAGCTATGTAGGTTTAGTTACCATAAAGGACAAGCATCGGGTCAAAAGATTCCCCATAATAAAACTTGATGTGATGTTGTCAATCTTGCCTTTATTCGCACCGGTGGTGGGTCAAATCAGATCCGTCGGATCTGAGTCAGCTGTTTCTCCCGCTGGAGGTCTTCAGCAAAGCCTGTGGGGTCTATTCTTTTGCCAATAAGACAACTCCCCCAATTACCTCAGATCTTGTTTGCCACGCAGTGAAAAGGCTCAACAGCATCGCTCTGGGCTAAGTACTAAAATTTTTTTTGCATTTTATAAATAGTATTTCCTATTTCACATTCTTCTCTATCTCTCTTTGATAATTAGCTTGGTCATGAACTACTACTTTACCCTATTCTATTTTTTTTTTTTACGTCGGTTTTAGTTACAGGGTGTCTTAGGAACATCCGTTTTAATTAGAGGTCGTTCCTTTCTCCCCTCCTCCCTTTTCTCTTGTTTAAAAAAAAAGTAGTGTATTTAATATTCTACTGCCTATGTGTGTGACTGTGTGTGTGTGAGCTCTTTAGCCCATTTAAGTTAGAGGACTTTCTGTGTGAGACTGCGAGTGATTGGCTCTCCTTGTCTCTTCTCCTTTCTTTTTTTTATTATTATTATAGTCATGCCTCAAAAGCAAGATAGTAAGCCCTTGGGCTTCAAAGAATGTGAAAAATGTGTGAAAAAGATGCCCCTTAGTGATTCACATATTCAATGTGCGCATTGCTTTGGGCCTCTTCATTTGCAGGAGTCTTGTTCCATTTGCCATAATTTTAATCAACTACCATTAATGAAACAAAAAATAAGCTTATTCTGAAAGGTCTTTTGAAGTCGCCTTTCGCTAAGGCTATATCTCCCAAATCTGACAAACCCACCAAAAGACCTTTGTCGGAGCCGAAGCAGAAGGCTCCAAAGTTATCGGATCCAAAGGGTCTATTGGAGCAGACCTCACCTTCTAACTCTAAGACTCCCTCAGAGCGGGGAGTTACATTGGCACAGACTCTTATCACAGCAATAACATAGGAGCAATCTACCTCTATTGGAAAGGTTTCTTCTCAGCTCCCTTCTCCACCTATAGCTAGATCAAGGTCACCTACCATGTCCGCTAGGTCTACCAGGAGTTTATCCGATGAAGACGTGGATAGGGTCATAGAGAGACTCTTGAAGATACTGGCTTTGGCCAAACTACTGGTAGATCAAGGTCAGGGGCTTAATTTTTCTTTGTTATGTAATTACATGTGGAGCTGTTCTCCCCGGGCTTCCACTGAAAATGGACTCATTTCTGGCCCAGTGGACTTTCCCGGTAAACAAATGCAATAAATAAATAAATAAATAAATAGATCTGAGCCCAAAGGAATCTGATCAGTCTCAAGCCTCCTCTGTTGTCACAGTTCCTCCTCTGATCTGTCCCCCTGCTTCGGAGATGGAAGATTCCGATATCCAGGCTGTTTCTGTGTTGGGTCCAGGATCCACACCTTCCTCAAATCTGATACCGGCCTGAGCATCTCTATGCCTATGGAGCAGGAGACCTCTAGGAGCCGACACTCCCCTGCCAGTTCCACAGATACTTTTTGTACCTCAGCGGACCCGACTATGCCTCTGAGGGCTTTGGCATGGGTGAGTTAGGCTCCTTTCTTTACTTCAGAGCTACTCACTTCTGCTCTGGAGATTCCTTTGTCTCAAAGAACTTGCTTGGCAGATCCTGGGAATTTCTTGGAGTGGGGAGGGTCTGCCTTTGAAGTGATGAGGAGGGCTTTGACTACTTCTCAGTCTGACACACAATCTCCTTCAGGCATTCCTCCCTCTTCAACCTGGGTGTCTCTCGCTTTTAACATTCCCTCTCCACAGGTCTGCAGAGATGATAGGCCTCAGGATGTCCCTCAGGGTACCAACCACCATTCCAAAACCTCTCCAGAGTATCCCACCGAGGAGGTCCCTCGGAAGAGAGCATGCAAGAGGAAGCATCTTGACTCCCCGGAAAAGTGTATCACATCTGATACTGACCTTGATGAAGCAGAAGTGTCCCCATGATCACCTTCTGAAGATGTCTCTTTTGGCGACATCTTAGAAATCTTAAAACAGAGAGATGATTGGCAAGCCTCCACCCCTTTTGCTGATGATTTGTTTTTCCTGAAGGCCTTTGCATTCGCCCATCAGCTTCTTGGGTGACTCCTCCTTTTGACAAGTTTGTAGAGCTAATCTCGCAAAAGGCTTGGGAGACATTATAGACCCTACTCCTAGCAGGCCAAATAAATACGTAACTGCCCCAAAACAGAAAAGCTTTTTATCAAAAGGTGTCGCAGTTGATGCCATGGTTGTGATGGCAGCCACTAAAAAGGAACTTTCTAAAACCAGTTCCTCTGTCCATTCACTTAACAAAGACTCTAGAATGATGGATAGGTATGGGAAGTGAGTTTTCTCATCGGCAACCTTTGCCTTGCTGTCTCCGAATCATCTCACCCACTTCACTAGATTACAGAGAGATATGATTAAAGAATTATCAGACTCCCTCCAAGGGACCATACCTGATGCGGTAGCAGATAAAATCAATGCTCAACTCGCCACCTTAAATTCAGCTGTGAACTCATCCATGCAGCTAATTTCTTATGCTACAGATGGAACAAGTAGGGCAGCAGGCTCCAGTAACTCTCTTAGGAGGCAGGTCTGGATGCGTCTTTGCAACTTCTCACCAGGTGTGAACAAGAAGGCAAGACCTTGTCTGCCATTGGAGTGCGTTTTTCCACTCCTACAAGACCCTTTCCCAAGGGTCAGAAAGGTATTGGGAAAATGTGGTTCAGAAAATCTCAAAGGTCTTACCAGAACACACAAGGTAAAAGTTCCCCTAGAGGGAGAGGGGGAAACTCTAATGGAAGACATCACCGCCCTCCCAGAGCAGAGGAGGTCCTCAGAACCATGGCTGCAGAGACTCCTTCTTTGGGAGACCCTTCCAATACTCCTGAAGGAGTGCCCAATTGCTTGCCTCTGGAGGTAATTGGAGGAAAACTCTCTCTGCACCAGGAAACCTGGTTGAAAATCACAAATGACAAATGGGTGCACAACATAATATCCAGAGACTATATCATTCCCTTCTTCCTTCCTATCCCCACAAACAAATTGGTTCCAGAAGTTCCACCCAGTCAAAAAGAACAAGAAACACTAGAGATTCAAAAGTTGCTATCAAAAATAGTCATCCAAGAAGTCCCTGTAGACCAGAGAGGATCCAGAACTTACTCGAGATTCTTTTTAGTTCCAAAGAAAATAGGGGACTGGAGACCCAATTTGGATCTCAGCCACCTAGGCAAATTGGTAAAAAAGCCCAAGTTCCAGATGGTGACAATGCAGTCAATACTTCCATTCCCAGGAAAAGACAATTGGAAGTGCTCTATAGACCTTCAAGGTGCATAATACCACATTTGAATGGACAGGCAGTTCAGGAGGTTTTTCCTCTTCCGGCTGGGAGCCAGTCATTTACAATTTCAAGTTCTGCCCTTTGGTCTCACTTCAGCCCCCAGGGTGTTCACCAAATGTATGGCAGTAGTAGCGGCTCACTTGAGATGCAAAGTATTCTGCGTATTTCGATATTTGGACAACTGGCTCATAACCTCCCCGACCAGGCATCATTTGCTCCAATCAAGGGATTATGCCCTTCAGCTCTACTCCTCCCTAGGTATTACTGTCAACTACAAGAAGTCTGTGCTAGAGCCATCTCAGAGTTTTATTTTCATAGGGGCAAAGTTAAACACAACTACGCAAATAGAAAGCCTTTCACAGAGCAGAGCAGGCGACCTCCATCACTATGCGAGAATTCTGATCAAGAAGTCAAAAGCTCCCACAAAACTAGTACTCCAGGTGTTAGGGAAAATGGCTGCAGCTATCATACTGATTCCTCTAGCTTGCCTTCACATGAGGGTTCTTCAGTGGTTGCTCTTTGCTCAATGGTCGATCATGGAACTCCCAATGTTCCACAAGATTCTGATAACTGATGCCTGCAATGGTGGATTCACTCAACCTTAGTGGCTCAGTGTCTCCCACTCATCCTTCCTCATTCTATAGCCATGGTGACCAAGGACACTTCCCAGATGTGGTGGTGGTGGGGGGGCATTTTCAAGGAAAAACAGTTCAAGGCATCTGTCAAGAGCATGAGGCTCATCTGCATATAAATATCCTAGAGATGAGGGAGGTGCTTCTTGCGTTGCAAGCATTTCAGGACTCTCTTCCTCTAGGAATGATAGCAATCCAGTTGGACAACATGTCTGTAGTATGGTATATAAACAAATAACCAGATCATACCTACTTTGTCGAGAAGCTCTCGGGTCTAGGATTGGGCAATAGCCTCCAACCGTTTTCTGATAGCAATGCACATCCCGGGGAAGTTCAATGTCATTGGGGACAAACTGAGCAGTGCCATTTTATGGCCACGAGTGGTCCCTCAACCAGAAAGTTGTGGAAGTGATCTTCCAGAAATGTGGCCAGCTGTGCTATGACCTTTTTGCATCACCTGACAATGCCAAATGCAGCAGCTACTTTGCCCTGATCCCTCCCATGGGGGAGTCACCAAGGGGATGCACTTGTACATGAATGGTCTTTGGGACTTCTTTATGCCTTTCCTCCGATTCCACTAATATCAACATTTTTGCGGAAAGCAAGTCTGTTGGAGACTACAATTATCCTAATCACCCCTACTGGCCTCATCAAATTTGCTTCCCTTTTGTTCAGCCTAGTCTTTGGGACAAACCTTGGATTCTGGACCCAGTTCTGGACCTTCTAACACATCTGTCAGGGATGGTTCATCCCAATTTCAACTCCCTCAAGTTGACAGCCTGGCTACCCCAGATCCTTTAATTGCCAGGCTTCCATCACTTTCATCTCCAGGCAAGCATATTTTATTGTCGTCTCATAAGTCACCTACTTGAAAACTTTACAAAAGCAAATGGAAAAAAATTGTGCTATGGCCCAGTGGCAACAGGGTAAACCCCTTTACAGCAGCAGTTCACACTATTTTGCAGTTTCTATCAGAACATTTCAATGGAGGTGCAACTGCAGCTACAATTAGAGTTCAGTTATCTGCGATTTGTAATTTCCATATAGGAGAGAATGACCATCCTAACATGTCACACAGACTGTGCAAAACATTTTTAAAGGGCACTAACATGTTAAAACCAACACCTCCTTGGAATCTCAATCTCATCTTATCAAATATTATTTTTCCTCCTTTTGAACCTTCAGTCACATGTGAGTTAAAATACCTTTCCTGGAAAACTCTCTTTTTGCCCAAGGTCGTGTTGGAAAGTAATATTAACCAATCTATAGACCTCCCAGTTTTAATTCCCAACTTTCAAAATAAAGGCGAGTACTCATTCCATCTGCTAGATGTTCAAAGACAATTACATTGTTATTTGCATAGAACTTCTGAAATAAGAACATTTTTGTTTCTTATGCTGAGACAAGAAAAGGTCAAGCAGTTTCCAAAGTTACCCTATCTAGATTGTTAATGTGTATTTCCCACATTTATAATTTGAAGAACAAACATCTTCCCACTGTGGTTAAAGCTCATTCCACCAGATCTGTGGCCAAGGCTGCAGCCTTTCAGGCTAGATTACCACTGGGTAATATATATAAACATCATACTTTTATTACTCATTACAAACTGGATTTGGCCTCTAGGAATAGAGCCTCCTTTGATTCTATCGTTCTGAGGAATATTCTTCTATAAGCCACCCAAGAGTTTAGTTGCTTGGGGCACAGTCTCACCAGTGAGAATAAAGGCAAGATTGACAACATCACATAAAGAAGTTCTGTTGTTACCATAACATTCCGTATGTGCTGTCCATCTCGTTCTTTATTCGCACATCCTCCCTCCTGCCCCTTCCTAATCTCCTGGTAGATTGAATACAACAACTGGGCTTCACGGGGCCATATAGCCTCAGAGATTTTAACGTATTTATCTGATATACACACATATATATATATATATATATATATATATATATATATATATATATATATGTGTGTGTGTGTGTGTATAATAGCTTTTACTCTAAGTATCTTAAATTGGGGATACTATACAAGATCTCTTCTATGGGCTGCTGGAGACAAACAAGATCTGAGGTAATTGGGGGAGTTGCATTATAGGTAAAGAATAGAGCCGACGAGCTTTGCTGAAGACCTCAAGCTGGAGAAATGGCCAAGACCCACTGCTAATCAGAATAAAGGATGAGATGGGCAACACATATGGAACATTATGGCAAGAACATAACTTCTTTTTTGTGTAAACAAACACATGCTTCTGTAAGTAAACCACCAAATGGAATTTATTTATGTGAAAGCTATATTTGTTACACCAACATTTTCAAAACGCTTTGTTTACATCTGTAAACACAATCAAAATATATGCCCTGGGATTCAGAAATGCCACATCTACAATTAGGATCAAGCCAGCACTATTTACATTACATGAGCGACGAGCATCAGTGCTTATCACCTATGTTTAGAGCCAGCCCATTGAGTGTGACGAGCAGCTGCTCATCAAGGTCACAGCACAGACCTACAAACAGATCACATTAGATCATCTCATGGACAGAGTTAAGAATGAACAGCTGTGGTACAAATCGACTGTGCAGGAGTACCTCTGGTAGTCATTGTGAATTTGCAAACACAAATAGGAAAATGACGCTGACAATGTTGATGCAATGGATAATAAAATAGATGCAGAGAAATGCTCCATGGAAGGGAAAATAACAAGGATGGCCAAGGGCAGAGTAGAGTTTTATTAAAACAATACAAACCACAGAGATGGGCAGGAGAGTCCAAAGTGAGTTGATCAACAAAGCAGGGCAGTGAAACACTGGAGAAGGTGGTATGACAATACTTGAATGTAAAATATAGACATGAGAGGTGGGATACAGTACAGTAACATGATGTACCAATTTGCACTAGTCATAGGTTCATAGATTAGTACTAGGCTAACTGCCCTTGCAAGCCATTTTAAGCCTAGCCAATTATCTCCTGTGAGAATCAAACCCTGTACCTTGTATTTGTAAGGCAAATACCTTAACCATTAGGCCACCCTCCCAACACAATGTGAGCAGTGGAATTGTACTATAACGTTAATGTCATTAGAAAAGGGAAATGATGATACCCACAAGGGAATTGGGCAATCATTTAAGTCCACATGCCAATATATCCACAGTTCCAAAGCAAGAGGAGACACTGAAACAGACAGACAGACTAAAAGGGTCATAAAACATGCATGTCTGGGAAATGTAACAAATGACAGCAAGAAAAGAAAGACTGGCCTCAAAAGGAACTGAACCTATGATATTCCTACTGATAATTCTCCATACCAGTGCATTAGCAAGGGGAAACCATTAAAGAAATCAGATTAAACTGGGTCATAAAACACACGTGCCAAGGAAAAGAGCACATGTGCAGACTGTAAAATGAACACAGTAAAACAGCATACAACACCCAGGGGATTAGAAACCTGCAACTAGTGCACTGACTCAGTAAAAATAATTTCATGAGTACTCTATGCCATCAAAACAGAATAAAGGAATTAGCTACTGTGTACTACAGGCTGGCATGTTTATGTCCAATGAAGCTAAGTTTATTTGCTCAAGTGATTAGCACATAACAAGTATTTTTTTTCATTTTTGCCATACAATGTAGAGTGCCACTTTTCTGTGGTTATGTTTTGACACTGCCATTGGTCTCCACCAACTGTCATGCCACTTATGACCACAAGTAGATGTTTCATCAGATCACGCATGCACTCAAGTCACTCATTAACAAGTATTGTTATGACTCTGTCATAGTTCAAGTTGATATGAATGACCTAAGACATTCCTCACTGGACTATATGAAGAGAGGCATGGTTGAGATCTCTTGAGTGTGTGTCCCAGACAGGTATGTCCCTAGCCTTGAGCAGCATACTACCTTCACCTAGAATGATGCCACAGTATAAACAAAAATGATTGATTTCAATAATTGGCTCAGTTTTTGATGTCATTCAAAGAGGATCCAGTTCCTGTCAGCCTGGGAAGCCATGGTCAACAAACCTCGCTGCTTTACCAGAGATGGTTTGCACCTGGCACCTCTAGGCTTTCAGCTGCTGGCAAAGCCTCCCCTATAGTGGCTTTTTTAGGCAAGGTCTCAAAAGCAACATTACTGACGTTAAATTCACCAATCAGAACAAAATAAGGGTCATGGTGCTAAATGCTAGGAGCTTAAACCAACAACTGCACTCCCTGTAAGCACTTCTGTCACTAGAATATGTAGATGTCTGTGTAGTCACAGAAACATGGTTCGAGGCCTCAGAGGGTACCCTGGCCTTGCAAGGCTACAATGACTTCCACACCTTTAGACCATAAAATAAACATGTGAAAACCAAAGGAGGTGGTGTTTCAATCTGTATTATAGGTAAAGTCACCTCCCTTCTAGTTAGACTGGAAAAATTTATGGAGTTACTCCAGGTCCAGGTTACGGTGGGTAAGACCCCTTTCGAGTCATAGCCAGTTATAGAGCCCCCTCCATGGGTCACAATGCCCATGAAGCCTACTTGACCAAACTGGAGACAATCCAAATTTTACTGAACACAGTGGTTATGGGGGATTTCAATTATCCCACCATCAACTGGGAAACCTATGCTAGCCCTAACTCGCTAGCACAAAAGCTCCTTGACTTTACTAATTCAGATGCCCTGGAACAAATTGTCCATTCCCCAACAAGGAGAACAATCATTCTGGATCTGGTCTTCCCCAACATGTTAAACAGATGCACTGCTGCAACTGTTGGAACCTCATTAGTTAAAACTGACCACAAATCAGTCACCTTCGAGCTGGCACTAACACCAGAAGTCACAAAGAGTGAAATCAGAATAGTAAACTTCACCAAGGCAAACTATACCCTCCTAGGTGAAGGTATAAATGCATTATAAGCCCCACCTCAAGCTGGAAGTGGTAACTATGCCAAAGCTTACACTAAAGCCCTGTACAATCACTTGCATAACTGTATGAACTCAGCTGTACCAGAAAGAAACAAAGCCAGAGTCCCAAGTAAAAACAAGCTGCCACTGTGGACATCCAGTATCAACAAACTTTACAATAAATGCAAAATGTTGCTGTCCAAGAAAACAAATCCAAGGCCTCAACAAAGGAAAAGCACCCTCCTCAGGGTAGGAACCAAGCATGTGTAGAACTAGTGGCCAATGTTATCACACACACTGTGACCCCACAGAGATAGAAAACCTGCTAGTGGATAGGTTAGGTAAAGATTTCACTCCCTTATCCCCTCCTAACTTACATCAAACCTTCTCCCAACCCCCCCCCCCCACCTTACATATCTTTAGAGCAGGTCCTCAAAGCATTGTCCAAAGCAAATGACACAGCCTCTAAACAGGATAAAATATGGACTAGTGTCACCATTAAGCACCTTTTTCAATTATAGTCTAACCACAGGCTTTGTTCCTGTGGAATGGAGAACAGTTGTTCTCCTCCACAAAGGTGGCCTAGCAACAGACCCAGGGAATTGCAAACCCATAAGCCTGATCAGTCTCATCTGTAAGGCCATGGAACGTATCATTATGGACCTCCTAAATAATGACATAGGTGACCTCCAAACCCTGGATCCTACCCAATTCAGCTTCATGAAGGACAGATCCTGCCTGTTAAATCTGGTGGATTTCTTTGCAAATGTGACCAAGGCCATTGATAGGGGCAAATGTGTGCACATAGCATACCACGACCTGGCAAAAGCTTTTGACACAATCCCACATTCTGATATTAGCAATAAACTTAGCAAACTGAATGTAAACCAATTTGTTGTAAGATGGGTTGCCAACTGGCTCACAAACTGGATGCACACTATCAAAGTGGGTGACTCCACATCAACCAGCAAATATGTCACCAATGGGGTGCCACAAGGCTCAGTGCTGGACCTCCTGCTGTTTGTTATATACTTCTCAGAAGTTCAGGTCAAAACTAAGGGGCTGTGGCTAAACAAGTTTGCAGATACCTAGGTGCAATCATTGAATCCCCAAATGATGCCAGTATACTCAAGGAGGGTCTCATGCAGACCAATAACTGGTGTATTAGTCACATTCTGAAACTGAATCCAAAGAAATGAATCATTATTCCCTTCGGCACAAATAATGTCCCCTCAAATCACCAACAATACTCTAAGTACCCATGAAGTGGAAAGGGACCTGGGCTCACAAGATGTTTGTGACCTTATCTTTGACCAGCATGTGTATACTGTACTAAGGAAAGCTTTCTGCATAGAACACTTGATTAGTAAAGCCTAGAGAGCAAAAGAAGTTATAACCCCCTAAACTCGACACTTATCTGGCCCATAATTGAGTATAATGCCCCATTTGGCATGTACCATACTAAGCACCTGCAGCAATTAGAGAGGCCTCAGAAGTGTCTAACAAAGCAGATCAAGGGGCTCCAGCATGTGCCTTACACAGACCATCTAAAGTCCCTGTCACTATACTCCTTATCATATAGACTTCTTAGGGGAGATTTATGCCTGGCCTACAGAGCAATCCAAGACCCAAACCTAATGAACTTGCTGCATATCTGTAAATCAAACGGGACTAGAGATACCTGTTCCAGGGACCTAAATATGGCCTGCAACTTAAATAGGACATGCTAGAGGGACAGATTTATCTCCCAGCAGCTGTCACATCTTTGGAATAGACCACAATTTCATGTGAAACTGAACACCTCTATGAAAATGTTCAAGCGGAACCTGGATAAGTGGATGGGGCACCATAAATCATACCAAGGATAGAGCCCACAACCCTCTTAGACATGTGCAATCATCACTAAATGCAATCTTGGGTACTGACCAGCATTTCTATGGTATTACACTGGGATGAAATAGCTAGGCTTAAAATTACCTCTGGGTCGATAGCCTAGTAATCTCCTATGATGCTATGGTCATATAAGCCCTTTTGGGGCATGTATGTATTTCAGAGATGAATAGGGGAAGTAAGCAGAGGGTAGGTAGAACACAACCACAATTTGCTCCAATAAAGGCAGAGCATAATGGAGGTGGGCTAGGAGGATATCTCTCAACTTCTAAGCTCAGCAATGCCAAATGAATCCACAAATAAATTTGTTTAGAAAGTGCCAAACTCCCAGAGAGAGAGAATTTACAAAGTGATTATAGGAATGTTTCATATCATGGTAATAGAAGATACAAAAGCAAGAAAAGAGAAATACACCTGAATGTGTTTTAACCCATGTCTTTTGTCATTCATACTCCCTAAATGAGAACATTAGCCAGCTATGGCACAGAAACCCTCATAAGAAAGGAATCAGAAATTAAAAAAAAAAATAAAAACACACTGCAATAGAATGGAATACAGTTGTCTACTGAAAACTGAATATTGCAAAACAGCACATCACCCTCAGTGGGTTAGAACGCTGCACCCAGTGCACTGAGAATATACAGTGATGAATACATTAAACCATGCAAACCATTATCAGGGGAAACTATTACATTTACTGTATTTCATAAATGCTTATGGACATGCATCAATGCTCAGCTCTTTCTTGTGACTGATGACAATATTTTTAGCACATGACTATTATTTTCTTTATTTTTGCTATAGGATATAAAGACGATTGTGGTTTGTAAGCACTTTTTGGGCATAGTTGTGCTGGTGGTTTTTTTTTTTTTTTGGTTTATAAGCCCTTTTTAGGGATTATAGGACAGACAGGAAAAGGGAAGCGAGCAGAGTGTAGAACACAAGGTGAGTTAATAAAGAACGGATAGGGTAGAGGTGGGATAGATGCATAGCTCTCATTTTCTTAGCTCAATAATCCTAGTGAATTAGAACAATACCTGTGATTATTTAATAACTGAAATCTTCAATAATATGACAGAAAACTACACTTGTTAGGATGAGCAATTAGAGTGAATCAAATGTACATTATTCACTTTTCTGGGAAATTAAGAGTTATGGGTGGGAGTGTTTTTAGTGGGACAGCTGCCCTTTTTGGAGAAGGTAAAGTTTAAAGAAGCTAGAGGTGGGTAAGAGAGGTAGACTAGGTTACAGGGAAAGACACACATGAATGACATGGTGTGGTGTAACACAATTAGGAAGGGGAAGAAAAATGGTGAAGGAGACAACAGACAAATTGGGGGGAAAACAATGGTGAGGGGAGGATTGTGCAATATACAGGGGATGAGCATAGGCACAAAAGGGTGAGGGACACCTAGTTTGGGGATAGGACTGCGATGCCAGCTTAGACTCAATGACAAATTACCCCTCACCCTATGTACCATTATCACTAGGTCCTGCCTCAAAAGTTGGAGACAGCACTCAGCAGGAATGTAACTCAATGAATCAATGGAGCATGTTCTCCAAACATCTGATGTGGGCATTCAAACTCTTATCTGTTATCACACCCACAAGCCCTGCCATTTCCTCATAGGTGACAAAAGTGTCACCTCCACTTGCACTGCTACCAGCAGGTACCACTGTACTAGCATCTGATGTAAGGCTACCTGTTCCAGGTAGTGCAGGCAGGGCATGAACCATGGAGGCGACTGTAGCAGGCTTGCTCCAGATGTGTTGGGTGCTTCTGGTGGTGGTAGTCATGGTTGGACTGCTGCTACTACCTGTGGTTGACTAGCAGGCCTTTCCAGAGGGTTGGGTTTCAGGCTGAGATGCTGTTGCCACCTGCTGGGGATGATAGGCCTTGCGAGTAGGTTAGATGCAGCTTGCTGTGCTGCTGCATATAACAGTAACAGAAACAGAGAGAAACAACAGCAAATGTAAGAAAGAGAAAGTATAGAAAGAAGAAGGGCACAGGCAGAGAAATATAATAGCAAATAACACTGCATTCTTAATTGTGGTGATACTGACATAGTATAGCATAATAACCTTTTAATGGTAGGACTTGCACAGGTACGTCATCAACCTGTTTGATTATAATGTATGGGAGGGTGGACCTAAGCCAAAATCCATCCTTGCATGCAGTCTGGCATAAGAAAATACTGATTGCTATTTATCAAAACTCCACATCTGTGCCTGTGGCCAGTGATGCTGGTTCAGTTTTGATGATAATACAATTGTACATATACATAAGGAAAATGCTTATCACAGGTGATAGACAAGGGATCAACAAGTCAACAGTACATTGTGAAATCCTGTAGTGGTATATTGATATTATTGGGATAACAGCTATACTCTGCTGTGACAACATAATTCTTTTGGGTGAAGGACTGAATGCACAGTCAACCTAACTAACAATCTCTGTGTACAAAGACTTAACATGATGAGCCATTTTTCCACCTATATAGGGCAGGCATATAGAAACACACTTCTAACATTGCACAGTCATGTTAATTCCCTTAAGGTATACCAGTGCTGACAGAAGTAATACTGCTGTATGAAGTTATACATACTTATTTTTAATGGCTAGAACTGTTACTATGTAAACAGAGACAGCTTTCACAACAGCAGGTATCCTTACCCTGGCAGTCCCCTAGGTGCTTTAGTCTGTTCCTGAGCATCTTTACATTCCTTTTAATCTCTACAGGGGCTGGAAACATAAACAAGACAAAATGTGAAACTGGATGGAGGCATGCACTGGCAGGTTATCTGTTTAGCTACAGATAGGTATACTTATAATAGCGAGGTGGTGTCTTCTCCCAAAACATCAGCCTCCCCATTGGCCAATGAGGTCCGAGTTGCATCAAATCAAGTCACTCTAGTGGTGACATCACTGTTCCTGCATGAATATAACATGGTGAAAGCCTTGATCAAACTGTTTCCGGAATCCTGTGATCCTGGTATAACCCTCCTGCAAGAGCCTCCACCAGTAATGCTTATGCAGGATGACCGGAAAATATATTTGACTTCTCCTCACACCCTCTCTGTGCTCTAAACAGAGCCCAACCCTTATCTTCTTCAGTCATAATTGCCTCATCATCAACAATGTCAGGAAAAAGGGCAAAAGATTTGATGACATCTTTCACAGAATGATGGGCACCGGAGGGAATCTCATTTAGACAATGATTGGCAGAATAATGAAATAAGGGCACCGTGTTATTATTATTTTTCCAATGGCAAATTAAGGAGTGAAACATGGCAGTTCTTTATCCATTCCTCTATTTGCTGCTCAGCATATTTGTTCAGCATTGACTCCCTCTTCAGATAGTTGAAGATAGCTAGAAAATTCTCTCTCACTCCTATAATCAAGGACTTCCTGTACAGGTACAGGGCTTGCCACAAAGGCTCAGGTGTATATATGGGATCACAGAGTAATCTTCACAATTATCAGGGTTGTTCACCAAGCAAATTAAGTGACTCAGAAACAGTGATGAGGTGAGTCCCTCATAGCTAGAGGGGGGATTCTGCACAATAAAAGTGTGATGATAAACACAGATCCTCATCATCAGTATACGGAAAACAACAACACTGAATAGTATCCTACATGTTACCTCAACAGTTTGTCACTAAAGAAGATATCAGCTTACTTAATGTAAGTGATATGTTTTATATCTACACCTTTCCAATGGTAGCTTTTTATGTGCTGTTTACTGTAAGGCCTAGAAGTGATGCCAGGTTGTCAGTGTTTCTAAATCTACTGGCAAAAACTCTCTTAAAGGATTCATTGCAAGTTTAATGACAGTAGTAGCATGAAGGCTTGTTGCAGTAGATTGCAACAACACTGTGCCATACACTGTTGTATTGTTGAGCACCTTACACATAAGTGATTAACTACATTTGTATATTGTATAAATGCTCATGTGCTTAAGTTGCATGCTGGGTAACTTGCAGTCATGTGCTTGTATACTTTTTTTTTGGGGGGTGTGTGCTCAGGATACAAAATGCCTGAGATTCAGGTAAAGACTGTTATGTGGATACATGTATCAGGCCCAACTAAAGATACAAGATGGTCTATGAGCATAGAATTCGTGTTAGGATTTGTAATACTCATTTAGGACCACACCTTTTAATTCCACTGTTTTTCATACTAACAGAGCAGGTGCAGAAAACCACACCCATCTATATACCTAAACTTACAGGTGTACTAGATGCTCTCAATCTCCACAGTAGATGGTTCTTTGCAGTCCATTCCACCAGTCAGACCATTTGTGATCATGTCTGGCATAAACTTAATAATGTTAATGGCTTAGGTAGTCAGGATTATATGTATGATGTAGCCTGCTACAGAGTGACTAATATGATTTGTGTTCCCATCACAAAGCAGTGCTCCTGGCAAGGGAGCAGAAAGCTGCAGGTGGTTGGTCATCTGCCAAACTACCTGTTTTGGAGACACAGGAGTTCCTGGCTTCACCTAAAAGTTTCACAGGGCAGTGCTGTTTGTCAAGGTAGAACTGGATAGGTCCTAGAGAATTTTAACTGAAGGTACCCCATGTATGCAGTCGTACTATTAATATCTGTCCCCACTTTTACCTGTTGCAGTTTATATTAGCTAGCTCACTTCTGGCACATAGGTATATCTAGCATCCAGGTACAACATCTTTCTGCCCAAAGTGTGGTCAGGATTATTAGTCAATATCATACCATATGTGATGGGAACACAAATCATATGAGTCCATATCCAGGTTGTCCATATGTTCATAGTCCCACTGGCACATCCTTTGGCAAACATTGATCATGGTCAGTTAACACACAAGCATCTAGCTTAGATCACAGTACAGTCAATGCAACTCCTGGCAGAGCCATTTCTTGTGGGTGTTAATGTGCACAGGAAGATGATCCCCCTGTTATGCATGCCTTAGTAGGCCAAGTGCAGTGCTGCATCATGTTCTGAGGCTGTATCCTGCAAATACATATACATTCCTGTAATTCCTAGTACATCTCCCAAACCCAATGACCATGGCCCTTCTGCATGTTAATCACCAACCAATCCAGTTCACTGTCTATCCTCAGACACACATTTTCTGTTATACCTCAGCGCTTACAGTCATGCACTTTCCCGTGAAAGACCTGTACTTCCTTACAAACCTGTTCAAATGTTGATCACTCTACCCTGTCCTGTATACATTGTTACTTTCATTGCCTACGTCTGATGCACAGTGTGGCTAGCCTATGCATGGTAGATACAGTCTGTTATTTTTACATGCACACATCGCTTTTACTGTTGTGCATCTGATTAACTATTGTATAGTTATGTTGCACAGCTATGTGCAATCTGCTGTCTCTTTGCTAGTAGCACTGCATACTGTGCCGTTCTCCATCTGACATGATCATCCTCTACTGCTGGCACCTCTTCTGACTCCTCTTTTGTCCCAACTGCCATTGCCTGTGGTGTTGGGTACTGCAGTCCCTGCAAGAGGCCACCACACTATAACTGCTTCCTCACTATTTTATTAAGTAACATACTACATACCTGCAGTATCTTGTCACATGTAGTGGGGTCATATTGCAGGGCACCACAGTACACACAGACAGTATCTTGTCACATGTAGCGGGGTCATACTGCAGGGCACCACAGGACACACAGACAGTATCTTGTCACATGTAGTGGGGTCATACTGCAGGGCACCATAGTACACACAGACAGTATCTTGTCACATGTAGTGGGGTCATACTGCAGGCCACCACCAGATGTCTCAAGAGTGTGAAAGCATGACCTCATCAGCCCAAACATACACACACTATAACGTTTCTGATTTGTGATAGAGCGCAATTGTATATGGTCAATTTGATTCTGTAGATATCTAATTGGTGTCATGATCCAGGATTCCAAGCATATCCAGTATCAACTACAGAAGCCCCTATTGAAAGTCACCCCTCACAAACTGTTGGTAAAGATCACATGTATGCCCTATATAGGAGTCATGAAAACTGCTTGGGTGGCCTGAATACACATTGTATATGAACCTGTATGCATTACAGACAAGCTGGCAGTAGATATTGTGTTCAGTTAACTTCTTCACAGTTCTCCAGGTGGGGGGCCTTTATTTCAATGTGGGTACAGGCTATTACCCACAGTGCCTCAGAGAAGGTCACTGAAATGTTCCATTAGTGACTACACTTAAAGCCACACATACCTTTGTATCCATTAGGATAAGTACTCCAAGAATCCCATGGGGCTACAGATAAGGCCAACATATGTCCATGATAAGTCTTTCAAAGAGCTGCAGTCAATTATCAGCAAAGAATTGCTGGTAGTTGTAAATAACTGGCGTATTTCTTTATTTAATTACTTACTCTTTGGTGACTGGGTTAGTCCCACCAGGCCACTATCCTCTTTTCAGGACAGACCAGAGGTGGTAGTCATACTAACTAGTGGAAATTTAGTTAGAGCTCAACCTTTCAATCATCTGACAATCTGACAAATCTACACTGTTTGATGGTGTGTTGTTATTACTTAAAACTGTCTTCTTACAAACAGGATCAGTGCTTTTAAGTTTATAGCTCTCTACTCTAAAATGTATTCATTTTGGGCCCATTTTGTGGAAATATATTCCCCTTCTATCTATTCTCCCCATTTAACTCCAAATTTCACAATTCCTTCATCATTTCTGTTACATGCCCACTTTTTGACACCACTGTAAACTTCCATTTTCTATTGGTGTTTTTTTTTCAATGCTATTACTTATAAGGATGTTACCACCATTGAATCAAATAACTTTCGTATATCACACTTAACCAAAAGAAATACTTCTTTGCTATGAGTCACCTCAATGTCTGAGAAACATTAACAACTAAAGCCAGCCACCAGAAAAGGTTAAAGAAATATAATCTATAAGAGAAACCATAGGCCAGATTGTCAAGACAATTATAGCCACCTGTATGTATTCATTCATCCATATTATAATTTCTATCAGGACTATCTTATATTCAAGGTTCTGGTTAAACAGAATAAAGTTATAATTCCATCTAAGGAACCAAAAGCTTCAGAAAATCCACAAGCCTCACTTGTAATATGTAAGAGGAATGAAACAGCTAAACATATAGTGTATTGGCCTAAAGTGAGCACACAGAACAAATTTAAAACTGTTAATTGTGTGGCATGCATGCAATCCGATTCCAGAGAAAAGAACCAGTGCATCATGAATTACTGACATTACCCTGGGTTGACGTCACAGATGACTTGCCACTAGAGTCATAAATATACTTAAGTGTGTGTTTGCTTCACATGGAATGTATACACACATAGAGTCAGATAATGGTTTGCAATTTAGTTGGTAAGAGCTCTGATAGCTTTCAAAATCCTAAGAGTTTCAATATATCACACATAGTTCACTATATCCACAGTCAAGTGGAAAGTGGAAGGCATGATGCATTCATTTATTCTTTGGTACTATCTTAATCCATTTCTGTGTCATGAATGAGCAGGAGCCTATACCACCATACAATGGACATCTGAGCAAGGAAGCATTCCTGAATGGGTCTCCAATCCATCACAGATGCACTCACTTCCTCATTGTGACACAACATAGACACTCCTGGACAATGTGGAGAAATGCCAATTCACCTATGGAACATCTTTGAGATATGGGAAGAAAGCAGAGCTACCAGCAGAAACCCTAGTGGCACACAGGCAATAAGCAGCCTCCACACAGAAAGCGCCCCAACCAAGTACTGAAATGGAGAACCAAATGTTGTAAGACAGCAGTGCTAACCACTGTGCCACTCTGTTGTCCAGATTATAAATAACATGCTGAAGAAGTGTGATACAGCATATCTAAAGGACATTTATATAGCACTGTTAGAACTCAGGGTTACACTTTTATATATTGTAGGCGTATCTGCTTCAAGGCTAATGATGAGATGGCCAACACCCACGCTGCTAACATTGGTCATTTTATAGGTACCAGAGAATTAAACACAAGCCTCAGAATTACTTCAAAAGACAACTGGAGTAAAAAAGAAAGTATTCATATTAGCACTGCTAAAAAATCTATCTTATCTGAAAGAAAGGGACAGGTTCACTATGACATTAGATCAACCAATGTCCAAGAATCTACATTCTGTAATGCAGTCATATTGAAGGAACAGTACAGATATAATAAAACTAGAAAATCATGCCTTCTTGCCAGAAAGTCTTAAAACAGACCCGATCCTGAGTTGTCAGATGTTGTGCCCATCATTCCAGTGAAATGTTCCTTAGTGAAAAGAGAAGTAATACTTTGGATTCTACTTCAGGAACCGCTCACAACTCAGGCAAGCAAGTTTTTACTTTCATTTCTTCTACAAAGAGGGATAAGATTTAGTGACTTTAAATAATGTCTAGAGTTATAGTTAAACATTATTCTTGTGGGATTTTGTTATTGCTGCGTATTGTGATGACTCACTACTATAAGGTTAACCTTTCACAAACTACTGTGTAATGTGTACTATATGCATTTTAAAAAGTATATAATCTTTGATTTTCTAACAAGAAGGGGATGCAGCATACATTTAAGATGCTACAACATGAGTATGTAAGTCATGTGATTAGAGAGGTCTCTAGTATTGTGTATTACAATGGCTCATGCCTAGTCTTAGCTTTTAGCATCTACTTCTGGAATACAAATACAAACAAACTAAACCAAAATACACAAACTAAAAAAAAAAACGGTGGAACACTTGCAGCGAGTAAAAAACTGTTTTAATATGAAGCGCATTTCGTTTGCTAAATATGCAAACTTCTTCAGATAACAAAACAGTGTAATACAGTAGATTTAAAAGCTTTTCACAGCAGTCATATGACTTGTAACAACCAATACATATTTGGCAAATGAAAAGCTCTTCATATTAAAACATTTTTTTTACTCGCTGCAAGTATTCCACTGTTTTTCTTAAATCTCTTTCTGGAATGTCAGAACAAAGGGTTGGACAAATGTAGTATTTTTAAGGGTGTGCAGATGTCATTATATTTTGTGACAAGTTGTTTTCTATTTGCTGTGGAGCTCCTTGTATAAAGCATTTCAGATGAGGGTGTGCCTCACTAGTGCAGGTTTCTTTACACATTGATTTGCATGTGCACATTGGGGTGCACAGATTTACACGAAGGACTGGGGTGCTGCAGTAGGGCAGTTGTCTCTGTAGTTGCGGTCTACAGTAAGAATCTGATGGACAAGTACAGATGTCTATTTTATTCCTCATTATCATGCACTGCTATAATGTTTGTATTAATTTCATTAAACTGGACATTGCCCATTTAGGTATAGTGAAGCTAACAACACAGGATAGAATGGAGTGTATGAACCTTTGGTGTTTAAGTTATCGCTGTTTTAATCTGAAAATGGGGACCAGGTTTTACTGCTTGTATAGGAAACTTAGGCTTGTATTTTGTATTTGATTGAGGTGGGGTACATGTGGGCAAAGACGGATGACTAGGATGTCATAAGATCTACATGTACGAAGATGTCTACAGAGAAGATTTACAAGTAGGAAGACTGCCCTTGACAGTTTAGTTGCTTGGAATGGTGATTAAAATAGAAGTACAATGGGTCCATGGGTAAAATTTGTCAGGAAGTGTCAGCCAGTGATGTGACTTGCAGACAAGGGGAGATGATATATGATAAGGTGAGAGATACCTGTGAGTGTTTGATATGGTGTGGGTAAATGAAAAAGGAAGGTGAGAAGGTTAAAGCAGATTGGCAAGTGAGTGTGAATGATGGCAGGTAAGTTGAAATCCAATAAGATATCTGATGAAGCAGGTCTGTATTTAGGGAGTTCAGGATAGAGAGAAAAAAGAAGTTATGTACTTACCATAACGTTCTGTGTGAGTTGTTCATCTTGCCTTCATTCTTACAGATGAATTCAGGGCCGAACCTTGGCTCCGAGTCAGCCTGCTACAAAGGGCGAGGTCTTCAGATAGCTTGAGGCCAAGTTCCTATCCCATGATGCACCTAGAGTTACCTCAGATCTTGTTTGTTGTATAATAATACCATATGTCATTCTATCACTCCATAAGAGAAAGCTATAGAAGGGTTGAGCAACCAGGAAGAATCCAGCATCTTGGTCTTCGAAAAACCCTGGTGGGGGTAGGAGGGTGGGAAGTAAGAATGAAGGTGAGATAAACAACTCACATGGAATGTTATGGTAAGTACATAACTTCTTTATGTGAAGTTGTTCTATCTCGCCGTTCATTCTTACAGATGGGTAGCGTCCCAAACACCATCTATCTCGGGTGGCTCACGGAAGTATGTTTATCAGGACAGTAGAACCAAAGGAGACCCTGTCCCTGGAGGCCCTGTCAACTTTGTAATGAGTGATAAAGGTATGAGATCTTGACCAAGTGGCTACTGCACAAATGTTATCTATAGGAAGTTTGGCAGAAAAGGAAGTGGATGTAGACACTGCTCTGGTGGAGTGAGCTTTAAGTTTATGTTGTAAGGGCATATTAGCAGCTGAATAAGCAAATGTGATACAATCAGATAACCACTTAGAGTTGTTTTAGCCACTGGCATACCTTTCCTAGAGTCTGAAAAAGAAACGAAAAGCTGTTCAGATTTCCTATAATCTTTTGTTCTATCCAAGTAAAATCTGAGCTGTCTTTGAACATCAAGTTTGTGCAGCATATATTCTAAATTGTCGGAGTGATTGGGGAAGAAAACTGGCAAATCAATAATTTGATTAAGATTAGCTTCAGTGCAAACTTTCGGCAAAAAGGAGGGGTTAGTTCGAGGTGACACTCTGTCAACATGGAAACTCAAATAAGGAGGCATAATGGATAAGGCTTGAAGCGCTGACACTCTGCGGCCAGAAGCGATAGCTAATAAAAAGATAGTCTTCCATGACAAAAATTTGAGGTCACATAAGGAAGCTGGTTCGAATGGAGGGAGAATAATGTGAGAAAGCATAAAATTTAGATTCCAAGGGGTATAGGGAGATTTCACAGGTGGTCTGAGATGAAAGGTCCCTTTGAGAAAGGCTTTGGATAGTCTGTGTGACATAATGTTCAACCCTTCAAACCCAAGGTGAAAATTAGAAATGGAGCAAGTTGAACACGAACTGTTGCTGCTGCAGCTCCTTTGTTGAAGATCATGGTCAAGAACACTAGTATAGAGGCCATAGGGTTAGGTAGGGATCAATGATGTTTTGAGAGACCCATATAAAAAATGTTTTTCCATTTGCTAAGGTATAGCTTCCTCGTAGAGGATTTATGAGAGCATATGAGAATTTGCTTCATCTCATTAGAAAGGTTATGGAACCTGGCTATGATGGGATTTGGAGCAGCCAAGCTTTCCGTTTCAGGGACTGAAGAGAGGGATGAAGTTCCCCCGATGAGTGCATCAGAAGATCTGGAACTGGGTACAGAATCCAAGGGTCCTCCAAAAGATGAAGTCGAAGGAAGGGGAACCAAATCTGGCAAAGCCAATGATAGGCCATTAGATGGTCCTTCTCAGGACTTTTGCTTTCTGTAGTACCTTGGGTATCAACGGGATTGGTGGGAATGCAGAGAGGAGACCCGGAAGCCAAGCATGTATGAGTGCATCCCTTGGGGCTTCTCCCAGAGGGGGAATAAGGGCAAAGTAGCTTCTGCATTTTGTATTCATGTGGCTGGCGAAAAGGTCGCAGCAAGGCTGGCCCCACCTGTGGAATATCCTGTCCGCTATTTCTTTCTTGAGGGACCACTCATGAGGCAACAAAATTGCTCTGCTCAGCTTGTCTGCTATCACGTTGGATTTCCCTGGGATGTGCGTTGCTAACAGAAAGCACTGGATGGATATAGCCCACTGCCATACTCTTAGGGCTTCACGACAAAGGGGGTAGGACCTGGTTCCTCCTTGTTTGTTGAAGTACCAGACCACTGACATGTTGTCTGTCTGAATTGCAACTGTACAACGAAAAAGTTGAGGTAAAAAACACACACCTTTATCAAACACAAAGCTTTCAGGTACAAGACCCTTTCTCATACACACAGTTTCAAGTTTAGAGTAATAGAATGTGTTGTTAGCTCTATCAGGGGAGGGGACTTATGTAATCATTTAAATAATAAAGAATACGAGTGGATAGTAAGGCTAGCAGCTAATATATCCCCTGGATTAAATTTTGATGTTTCCTTAAAACCTGTTCTAATAAAAATACAACACACTAAGTTAAAATAACATAGGTAATGCATTTGCGTATATATGTGTGCATGTGAATATAAGTACACAAAAGTAAGCAAATATATGTATGTATGAATTTTATCTAATTTTACTTGTTTATGTTTTAAAATTATAAGTAATGTAATTATTTTAATGCATTAGTCACATGACCATGGCTGCGGGTCACGTGATGTATTGGGCGTGTATTTAATGTCTGATTTTAATGTACCTGTGTCTATCATTGAGAAAGGGTCTTGTACCTGAAAGCTTTGTGTTTGATAAAGGTGTGTGTTTTTTACCTCAACTTTTTCGTTGTGCTTTGTACCTTTGACTTTGCAGCAGTATATACTTGGTGAATTGCAACTGTACCCAGAGGAAGAAAGTCCTGGAAGTACTGCAATGCTAAAAGTACTGCTCTCATCTCTAGGACATTAATATGTAGATGTGTCTCTTGATCGGTCCATGTGCCATGGGCTGTTCTTTCCTGAAAATGCCCCCCCCCATCAGGGAAGCATCCGTGGTCACTGTGGTCGCTGGTGGGAGTAGAACAAAAGGACAACCTATTGTGACATGAGGAGAGGTCAACCACCACGAAGATCCTTTTTGCATGAGTTCGTGATCATTATAAGGTAAGACATTGGGAGCTCTTGGTAAGACCATTAAGTGAACAACAGCCATTGCAGAATCCACATGTACATGTGACCCAGCGGTATGGCCAAAATTGCAGCTGCCATCATGCCTAACAATTTTAGTACTTTTGATGCTGGAGCCTTGTTTTTGGATATCAGATTGTGGACCTGCTGATGGAGTAGTAAGACTCTTTCTACTGGAAGTCTCAGCATGGTGGTGGTGGTGGTGTCCAATTCTGCTCCGATAAAAATGGTATGTTGCGATGGTGACAACACAGATTTTCCTGAGTTTATTGTAATGCCCAGCTGACTGCAGAGTGAAAGAGTGGTGTCCCTGGCTTGAATGAGTTGATGCCTGGTGGTGGCGGTGAGGAGCCAATCATCTATGTACGGAAACACCTGGAATCCTAAATGTCTCAGGTGAGCTGTGACCACTGCCATGCATTTGGTGAACACTCTGGGGCTATAGTGAGACCAAAGGGCAGGGCTCAAAAGCGCAGATGATCCCTGGATGGTCTGGCCATTTTTATGTGGTAGTATGCATCCTGGAGATCTATTGAGCACATCCAATTGTCTTTCCCTAAAAAGGGAAGTATTGACTGAAGCATGACCATCCGAAACTTCTCTTTCTTGACAGATCTGTTTAGTCTGCTGAGGTCCAATATAGGTCTCCAGTCCCCTGTCTTTTTTGGAACTAAAAAGAATCTTGAGTAAGTTCCGGATCCTATCTGGTCTGTTGGGACTGGTTGGATGACTCTTTTTGTTAGCAATGATTGGACCTCTGTTGTTGCCTGTTCCCTGTAATTGGGTGGAACGTCCGGGATTTTTCTTGTCAGTGGAGGGGGTGTGGCAAAAGGAATGAAATATCCTCTGGAAATGATACTTTGTATCCAGTTGTCATTTGTAATTTTGAGCCAGGCGTCTGGATACAAAGATAAGTGACCTCCGACTGCCTCCAGAGTAGGACAGTTGGGCCTCCTTTCAGGAGCGCTGATAGGCTTCCCAAAGAAGTGATCTCTGTCACCCTGGTTTTGTGGACCTCCTCTGCCGCAAGGGTGGCGTCTTCCATTATTTCCCCCTCCTCTGTTCCTGGAGGGGGCGGGTTCACCACGTGTGTCCTGAAAGGTTCCTTGGGCTTTTCGGAACCACATCTTTCCTCCCCTTTGACCCTTGGGGTAGGGTCTGATAGGGGTGGAAAAATGGACTCCGATGGCAGACAGAGTCTTTCCTTCCTGCTCACACCTGGTCAAAGTTTCCTTAACTTTGGGCCCGAAAAGGGACGAGCCATCAAAAGGGGTATTTACAAAGGATGGCTTGAAGGGCTCTGCAAAGGAACACAAGTGCATCCAGGAGTGTCTGCTAAGAGCAATTTCTGTACCTGCTGCCCTGCTCCTTCCATCAGCTGCATATGAAATGAGGCACATGGATGAGTTAACAATGGAGTTGAGGGTAGCAAGCTGGGAGGCAACTTTAGCTGAAGCTCCTGCAGCCTTAAGAATATCTCTTTGCAGTCTAGTGAAATGGGTTAGATAGTTGAGTGAACGCAGTGCAAAAGTCGCTGAACTGTAAGCGCACTTCCCATATCTATCCATGATCATGGAATCTCTGTTAGGAGGATGGATAGAAGAGGAAGTTTCTGAAATTTCCTTTTTAGTGGCTGCTGCCACCACCATGGCATAAACTGGCACACCTTTGGTCAGAAAGGATTTGTCCTGGGGAGCAGAGATAAATTTATTAGGTGTCTGGAGACTCTCACACCCTTCATGAGACCAGCTGCATAAGCTCATCGAAGGGCAGAGCCACCCAAGAGGTAGAGGGCTGAGACCCGAAAGCCTTCAGGAGAACCGACTCATCTTCAGTAGGGTTGGTGGATTGCCAGTCACCCCTCTGCCTAAGGATTTCTAATATCTCAGCAAATGAGATCTCCTCATAGGGGGACCGTGGGGACCCTTCTGATTCATCCAAGTTGGTATCAGATGTCAGGGACTCCTGTGGGGAGTCTAGATGCTTCTTCTTACAGACTCTCTTCCTGGGAACCTCATCAGTGGGGGCTTCTGGTGAGGGGCCACCTAATAATGGGGCTTCTTGAGGCTCTGGGTCTCTATGCTTGGCAAGGATCTGTGAAGCAGAAGCAGACACAGGTGCTTTGGGGAGGAGGTAGCTGTACCTGAAGTTGAAGATGTCTTAGGAGACATAACTCTCTTCATGGCTTCAAAGGCACCTCTGCTCTGATGTGAAGGGACTGACGGATCTGAGGAAACCGTTGATACCCCCAGCACTGGGACAGTGGGCTCCGAGCCACAGGTAGGAGCTGAGCTCATCTGAGCCAAAGCCCTGAGAAGCAGAGTCAGAATCGACAAGTTGGTCCGACTATCCTCCCTGGACCTGACCAGAGAGTGTCAGCTCCTAGATTCCTCAATCGGCGCCGAGGATGTCAGAGTAAATGGAGCCGAAGACACTGGAGCAAGTGTTGGCTCTGAAGGCTCCACGATCAACAAGTCCAACTCCTCTGGCTCTGAAGGACAGGTATGGCACAGAGGAGAAAGAGTAGAAGCTGGTAAGAGGGTCTTCGGTTCCGAAGCCGCTTGGGTCGGAGCCAATAAGAACTTAGCAAAGGCCGGTACCTGTAAAAGCTTCTGCACCACACGATCCACATCCAAATCGGAAAGGCTAATCGAAGACCGAGATGAGTGGATAGAAGGTGGTACAGACTGTAAGAGTGGAGACTTGGGCACTTTGGATACCGGTCCAAAACTGGGGACCATCTCTGACAGGATAAGACAGTTGGCTTCAAGGTCTGTGAGCCGATGTTGAAGACTTTTTAGATTTCTTACTCTTAGAAGTCTTGGAAGACTTTGAGGACTTACTGGATCCATCTTGGTCACTCAAAGCATCTTGGAATGAAGGTTTAAGCAAACCTCTGTCAATCAATTTTCTCTTTCTCCTGGAGAACCATAGAAGAGAAAGAATGACATATGGAGCAGCTTTCTTGGAGATGCAATGCTCCCAAACAATAAACACAGTTTATATGACTGTCAGTGACAGACATTTTCTGCCCACATTTAGGGCATTTTTGTTAAATCCTGATTTAGGGTGTTTGTCTTGGTTAGCCATACTATAACACACAGTATCAAAAGAGGGTACTGTAGAAATGGATACACCCAAACAATATTAATCAAACAATAATAATCAAAACAAGCCCTTCAAAAACTATGGACTAAATAGTAGTCACAAACACATGAAAACTATTTATCTAAATTGAAGATAGGTAAATATATCAAAGGTGTGACAGAAAGTCACTATCTAAAGGCATACAGCAATACTATACACTGCTATTACAGACACTAAAATCTAAGCTTTAACTCTAATTATTTTAAAGCTGTGACAAAAAGGTGACTATCTAAGCACACACTATAATCTAAACTACTAATAAAGATAGCTGTGACAGAAAGGTCACTATCTAAGCACACACTATAATCTAAACTAGGCCTAAGAACAACGAGACCAAATAGTAATTTAAAAAGAGGCACACCAAGGGAAGGGAAGGGAAACTACACAAAAAAGCTGTAAGAGCTTATTTAAGTATCTAAAACTATTATTTAGAAAGAATTATCAATATTATGAAAAATATTTGAAGAAATAAGGTTTTTACTGGCCCGAGCTAGCGAGAACCTCTGATCTATTGCAGTGGCAAACTAGATCTGGGGTAAGTCTAGGTTCATGATGGGATAGGGACTTTGCCTCGAGCTATCTGAAGACCTCAAGTTTTGTAGTAGGCTGACTTGGAGCCGAGGATCGACTCCGAACCCAGCTGTAAGAATGAACGGCGAGATAGAACAACTTCACATCATAATTTAAATGGTTTATGGTAAACGTTAAGGGGCATTAGTGGACTTGTGTTCATGGTGTGGTTGGTGAAGGGTTTGTATTCACTCATTTTTGGAAATGCAGTTAAGGATATTGTGTAAACAGCTTCATTATTGTGATTTAGGCATCTTAGATAATGAGAGCTTAGTCTGAAAGTTGCAGTCGGGGTGATAGCTTACTTTGGAAGCAGGTGGTACAGTTGGCTTTCATCAGTTCTACATGGGTGGCAAATGCTACAAAAGCATTACAAAGGTGGATGTGGTTGGAGTGGAAGGAGTCAAGTAGGCGGATCTTAGTGAAAAAGAGGGTAGTGCTCAATTTATAATGTGGAATTTGGAGGACTAAATAATCCAGTTAAGACAGAAAGGATGTTATGTAGACTGAAAAAAGGTAGAGGTAGGGATGCTGAAGGAATTAAAGATGAAAAAGACAGAGGCTGGTAAGGTGGGTTAGAAGCATCTGTATATTTTTTAAGTGGACTGCAAAAGGAGGGAAGAAGAAGAAGAAGGAAGATGTGATTTTGGGGAGTAAAATGACAATGGGGAAGGAACTGTGGTGAGAAGAAATGGGAGTAGGAGGTGGGTGGAGGAGAAAAATAAAACTAGAAATGCTGACCATGATGAAGAGGTTGTATGGGTCAGTTGTGAC
Source organism: Protopterus annectens (assembly GCF_019279795.1). Lineage (NCBI taxonomy): Eukaryota > Metazoa > Chordata > Ceratodontiformes > Protopteridae > Protopterus > Protopterus annectens. The sequence continues at coordinate 1,122,586,619 of NC_056743.1, forward strand.
AGGGAAAGGGATTCAGTAAATTCTTTAAGTCTTTCAATGAGCTAAGTGGTGACAGTAAAAGAGAAGATACTATTTTGCTGACCAATACAGAAGTGGGCAGATTGTTTGGCAAATATGAATTTCATGTCGGACTTACAAAGGAGTTAAACAGGCAATATGTGAGCTCGGACCACAGACTGTATGAAGGGCAAGAAATAATGGGAAGAAAGGATGATACTAGACTGTTTTTTCCAGTAAATAAAAAGACAGAAGGAGATAAATGCAATGCTCACCCATCTTGGTGAGTACTAGATCCAGTATGTTTGATCCTCTGGTTGGGCTATGCACTACTTGTTCCAAAGAGTTTGTTTTTGAAAAGTCCAGAAAGCATTGTATCTGTGAGTCTAAGGCGGTGTAAGTTTCTCAGTCTATAAAGGGGTAGTTAAGTCACCAATAAATAGAGTGTTTGGTTGGATGGTGAGCACCTCTAGTAGGTTTAGGTGAGAGTTGTTAGTCTATAGGAGCATAGATAGTGACCTGTAGCTAGCCAAGATATGCGGAGGGACTGTACCTAAGGTGATTTGCATGTGGATTCATTGCATCATCCTGTTTAACCAACCTGGAGGTAGGTTTGTTGCTAATGTTGTTTCAGATACTGCCACCTTTGTCCCTAGTTGGTGCTGTTGTTGGTCTAAATGTGTGCAAAGCACTGTAGCCTTGCACTACTGGATTACTTTCTATGGCTTTAAACCATTATGTCACAGATGTCTACATTTTTGAGAATGAGGAGGGCTAGAAGGGTGTGGAGATTTTTGTTTAGGCTCATGATAACACATTAAGGCTGCTTGGAGACTTTTTCATTATGTTAGTAGTTTTGTCTTTTTTGGAATTGCCTAAAAAAGCTTTAAGGGGGGTGGATAAAGTTTTAGCCAATATCCAAAGGCCTGGAGTGACAGGTACAGCCCATCCTTGACAAAGAAATGTGGTCTGTTGACCGTGTCCTCCCATATTGACAGATATTGGACCCCCCTGGAGTGACACCGGAAACTGAGCACACATTGTGCATCATCCTTGGTGAACATAGAGCAAAGCTCATACCTGCCTTCGATGCATATTTTGAGAGATCTATTGTGTCACATTTCATATATTCCAGTGAGGTATGTCTTAGGCCATTTATACCCACATGGATTATGATACAATTATATTGGTACCCGGGGTGCAATGACATGATTGTGTGAGTGATATTGCAGATCCTGGCTCCAGACAGGCAACTAAATGTTAACTTCTTCTTGTCTAACCTGGTGACTGGGACATCTGTGTGTCACAGAGTGGAGTTCCTAATGACAAGAGTATTAGGTAAAGTATATGCTTGCCATATGGGCTTTGGTCTTGAGGGACCATTAGTTGTAGGCTTGGTTAAGGCATTTACCTTACAGACACAAGGTGCAGGGTTTGAGTCTCACATGGGGTAGTTGGCTTGGCTTAAAATGGCCCACAAAGGCAGTTAGCCAGGTAGTAATCTATGAACCCATGACCCTATGAGATGCTTGGTGTTTCTTTTGGTGTGTGTTTTAATCATTACTGAAGAGTAGTGTTGCCATAATCCAGTTGTAGAAGTTTTTCAGATTTTTGAAGGCTTCTTTTAAGAACCTCAGCATAAGACAATCTGTGCATGTGTAGTGAGCAGTGTGTAAGGGATGTAGCTGTGGGTATTCTTGACAACCTCATTTAAATACCAGATTTTTGCGTCTAAGGAAGTTATGTATTTATATCTTTCATATACTCTTATTTTCTTTAATCACTAATTAGTCTGAGGACACGAGACAATTGGTACATTGCCTTAGACATTAGGAAATTGAATATCCATGTTGTCTAGTCCTGTAATAGGGTGGGCTGTTTAGGATGAAGGACTGGGTTTAACAGGGGGTCTCCTAGGGTAGTTTCTGGAGTTAAGAACAAGGTTTTATATAGTACTAGGATATGGTAATGCTATTCAATACCCAAACTAGTTTCTGGGGTTAGAGGCAAAATGTTGTGTATTGAAGGATGGTCCTCATGAAATGCCCCCTGTAATGCATCACCTAAACTTATACAGGCCAGAAAAGAGTAGCAGTACAGGAAATTTATGGAAACATCATTCACCTATCTATAAGCCATAAACAAGGTAATCATAGGGCAACATAAGGAATCAGTTCTTAACAAAAGTAATGGTATATGAATGGCATAAAAGTAAAAATGGAGAGTTAAAATACAGAACTCTAGTGTGAGACATGAGAACGTTCAGTAAGATATCAAAGTGTGAACTAAGGGATCAAAGTACTAAGTAAAGTTTGCAGCTGGTAGTGGAAATGGACAGAGTGAATAGATACATCACTTCTTACCTGGCACCAGTTTTGGTATTACCCTGACATTATATATTTTTATTTGTCACAGATAACACTTATGGCTACAAATTTAGAGTGCTCATTCAGAGCCATACTTACTTTCTAATTTTTTCATAAGAAGCATCATTTGTTCAGGATTATTGTAACTTGATCTTATTTGAATGAGGGTATCCATGCACTCTCTGACCAGTTTCTAGAAAAGTGGAAATACAGAAACATTTGATTTTTATTGTGCAATATTCTACTTTTCACGACTTTGTAAAGGGAAAGAAAAGCAAAATATGCAGTCAATTACATTTGGACTTGATCCACTAGTCATCATAAAATTATTTACAAATTAAAGAAAGCCCTTGCAACACAATGTTTTAATATCTAAAGCATTTCAATACATTTATTCTTACTGAATACCAGCTACTAGCTGAACATGACATTCAAATTTTGTTTCACAAAATAGATTTCCAATTTTCCAAATTCATTCATGGATAAAAGAAAAACATTTTATGTACACATCCAAACAAAAGAATGAATCTTAATAAGACAAAAGCATGAAGTCTCAAGCCACCTGTCCTTTTAATAAATTGCACCTTTTCTTCCAAACAAGAAGTGTGTATTGTGTTCCTCCAAATTCTCATTAAGTCCTCTTTCTAATTCAGGCACTGAATTAGTGAAAACCTAACTACTAACATTTTTATAGAGTAGACAAGAAAAAAATCAAACAAGGTTATAAACAATGTTAACTAAATGTACTGTTTTCTGGTTCTAGGGCTGGGGCTTAAGTTCAATTGTTTATGACAAGGCACAAGGTAATTAAGTTGCTACTGTACGCGCCCTTTGTGCAGTCAAATGTCTCATATGTGTGCTCTTTAGTTTCATATGCACCTACTAGGCTACTGAAATCAGAGGCTCTTAAGAAGGCTATCCTTACAATCCCATGGCAGTTTTTAGCCCTTATATTTTGTGTACAAAGAACCCAGGGATGGGAAAACAAGTATATGCTGGGACACTTATATGTTGCCCTTACCCATGAGGGACACTGGTGCTAAAGTGCGGGTAAATTTGTGGCTGTCTATCCATTTGTCCAAATTACATTTGAGAAGACTAAGAGGAGTATTTTGCTTTATGTATTGTGGAAGACTGTTTCATGGAAGCAGAATTCTCTGTGATTTGTACCTCTCCCTCCAATATGTTCGATTTATGTTGCAGAAGAGATTGAGATCCCTTGAGTGGATTTTTATGCCACTGCTGGACTTGCAAAAATATAGTAGGTCTGACAGGAAGGATTTATACATGAAGCAGAGGTCACCTCTCAGTAGCTTGTATGATAGTGATGTGAGGGACAAGGCTTTGCCATGCTCCACATAGTTTTATGATTTAGGCACTTGATTTTTCTTGGTGAGGAAGCATTGTGGTCATTCCAGGTGAGACAAATATTTGGATAAGTGCATAATTTACTGAAGGACCAGTCATGTACATACATAGAGATGCTTCACACATCTCAAAGAAGTAGAGGAAAAACAGTCCTGAAACAATGAAGAAGGTGCAGGAGCATCTGCACCCATTCCTCTGCACTCCTCAAATCCCAGACTATAATCTCTGTAACTCTGCATCAGCACATGTAACCCCATTTATCACCCCTTAACACAAAACTCCTTCTAAATCAAACTATGTAGTTGTAATTCCTGACTTAAAATGCCCTCCAAAGACTTCATCTTCTCTTATAAACTAAAACGTGTTTGTATAAGTGAAAAATAGTACAGTTGTGTAAAATCTTAACATAACAGTAGATGTCCTTGCCTTCACTGCTGCAGTATTTATTACCATATGTGATTCCCAGCTGCTGAAGCCAGAACATTTATTTATTTTATTTTACATTTGTTAACCGGGATAGTCCAACTGGATATATGTCCATTTTTAGCGGAGGCCCGGGGAGAAAAGCTCCAAGATAATAATACACATTGAACATTTAGTAAATGCTAGTTTCAAGCAGATTACAGTCATAAGCAAGGCCAGCATTTAGCACATATAGTGCTAACTTATTATAAAACACTTTACAAAACATAACATTATAAGCAAAGTTATATATACATAACATTACATTCAGGCCATCCAGCCAATCTAACAAAGACTGCTTGTTGCTTATTTAAAAGGTACATGAAATGTCACCCAAATGCTCCTTGCATAGCATACGGCATAAACATGACATTCAGACCTATCATAAACAGAACTGATTTCCCCAGTAGGAACACCAGTCCATGGAACCAAAGAGGTAATCTATACATCCAGGAAGGCAAGAGAATAGGGGAATGGAGGGAGGGAGTGAATACTGTAGCAGTGAAGGCAAGGACAGCTATTGTTATGGTAAAATTTTACACAATTGCACTATGTCCTTACACTCACTGCTGCAGTATTCATTACCATATGGGAGAGTGTCAAAGCTCAAGAGTAAACTGGGGAGGGGGAAGGAGCAGGCAATTCCCCCTAAAAAGCCATGAAGAACGGTACTAGCAAAATCAGTCATAGCTCTAGACATATCATCTAACTTGTAGTGCTTGGTAAAGGTATGCTCAGAAGTCCAGGTAGCTGCTTCAAGAATAGTTAGTATCTAAGCCCTTGTAAAAAGTACCAGAAGAAGCCACAGCTCCAGTAGAATGTGCCTTGCCCTGAAAAGTGCAACAAAAGGAAATAGCCTTAGAAATCCAAGAAGAAATAGTTTGCTTGGATACAGCAGGTCCCAAAGATCTAGAATGAAAAGAAATGAACAACTGATCAGATTTTCTAATAACATTAGTCCTATCCAAATAAACTCTGAGTTGCCTATGCACATCCAAAGTATGCAGCACCCTCTCTCACTGTCAGCTTGTAGAGAAGGGAAAAAAAGTAGACAGATTAATAGACTGGTTAAGTGATAGCTCATTAACCACCTTACGCATAAAAGAAGGGTTAGTGCACAAGGGCACTCTGTCCTCATGAAAGATAAAAAAGGAGGACAAGCCATAAGGGCCTGTAACTCAGACACCCATCTGACAGAAGTAAGAGCTAACAAAAGAACCATCTTCCAAGAACAATAATGCAAGGAGGCTGAAGTAGCAGGCCCAAAAAGAGCTTGAGTCAACTTCTCCAAAACAAAGTTAAAATCAGGGAGGAGGAACAGGCTTCCTGGGAGGTTTAATATTAAGGATGTCTTTAAGAAATTGTTTAACCTCAAACCTAGAAGATAGAGAAGGTGAAAAAGGCAAACAAGCAGAGATAGCTGATAAGTGGGCATTAATAGAAGAATAGGCCAAACCAGCATTTAGCAACTCACAAATAAGAGAGAACCAAAGGAACATCCAAAGTAAGTGGGTACAGGTTGTGAGAGAGACACCAAATAGAAAACCTCTTCCATTTGGATGAGTATGATTTCCTAATAGCAGGTTTCCTGGCCTCTTGCAGGACTTGCAGCACATCCTCTGAAAACAGGTGTCTATGAGGAATCAAAATCCAATCACCCACAGTGTCAGTTGAAGTGTGGACAGGTGGGGATGGATGAGTGATCCCTTGCCTTGTGTGATTAGTTCCACCCAGTGAGGTAACTTGTGATGATTTCTCTTGGCTCGATGCAGAAGTAGAGGGAACCATTGCTGTTGTGGCCAAAGGGAGTTGCCAACAATATTTTGGGAGCATCCTGATGAATTTTGAACAGGACGTTTGGAATGAGAGGAAGAGGAGGGAATGCATAAAGAAACATCCCCTTCCAAGAAAATGAGAGGGTGCCCACCTTCCATACCAGAGGACCTGGGACTCTGGCACAAAACAGAGAAAGTTTTCTGTTCAGAGGGGAGGCAAAAAGATCCACTTGAGGAGTACCCCACTGGTGGATAATGTCCAAAAATGCATCCCTGGGAAGAATCCATTCATGGGACTAAGTTAAGGACCTGCTCAGAGTGTCTGGCACAGTGTTTTGACTGGAAGGGATATAAACTGCCTAAAGAGTCACTTGATACTTAACAGCAAAATCCCATACCAGAAGTGCCAACTGGCAAAGAAGATAAGATCTCATTCCTCCCTCTTTGTTGATATACCACATAATTGTAGTATTGTCTATGAATACTTTGAGAGGCCCTGGAGAGAAAAGATGATAAAAGGCCTGAAGAACTCTCATCTCTTTGACATTGATGTGCTCCTTCTACTGATGAAGCGACCACACCCCCTGTATTTTCAGGGAGCCAAATGTTGCCTCCATCCCATGTCTGAAGCCTCTGTGAACAATTCCTGAGAGGGAAGAGGGGGATGAAAAGGGATCCCTGGATTCAGAGACAACTGATGAATCCACCAGTGAAGTTCCTGTCTGAGACAAGGAAGAAGAGGAATCACAAAGTCTAGAGGATGTGCATGTTGGGGCCCCAGAAACCACTGAAACGTTCTCATGCGAAATTTGGTCTGAGGGAGCATCAGAATGGTGGATGCCATGAAACCCAGAGCTCTCAGAAACTCCCTGGTGGTAGTGGAAGTAAGTGGAAGAAGAGTGTGAAAGAAAGAAATGAGAATGAAGCCCTTTGGAGGGGCAGGGATGCAAGCTTTGGCACCATCTGAATCCTGCAGCCCAGAAATACATGATCCTGAGAAGGAGTCCGAGAAAACTTTCTGAAATTTATAGTGAACCCCAAGCCCTGAAGAAGGGAAATGGTAAAATGAAGATTTTGCAAAAGTGTCACTGGAGAGGATGCCTGAATCAACAGGTTGTCTAAGTAAGGAAATATTTGGATCTCTCAAAGCCTGCAAAAAGAAATCACAGGAGCAAGGCATTTGGTGAACACCTGTGGGGCAGTAGAAAGGCCAAAGGGCAAATCAGAGAAATGAAAATGCTAGGAAGTAACAGAGAAATGCAAAAACTTTCTGAAAAGAGGATGGATCAGATTATGGTCATAAGCATCCTTGAGATCCAGAGACACCATATAGGCCTGAGGGAGCAAGAGAAGAAACAGAAGCAGAAGGGACAACATCAGAAAGGAAGGCACTTTAGAAAAGGGTTTAGATATGAGAGGTCTAGAATAGGCCTCCAAGTGCCCTCTTTTCTGGATACTAAAAACAGTCTGGAGTAGAACCCTTTCCCCCTTTGGGACACAGGCATCTCTTGAATAGTACCCAGAGTCAAGAGAATTTGAAGAACCTATGGGAAAAAGGGAAGTTGTTCTTGAGGAGGCTGAGGAATGCCCATAAAAGGAAGATGGGATTTCCACACCATGAAGTACTCATAGGTTCATAGGTAGGTACTAGGCGATTGGCCCTAGGGCCTATATTAGCCAAGCCAAAAAGGTACCTGACTTTTGCCACTCAAGAAAATTATTTTCCTGTGCCCCTGTCGAGCAGAGTCACAGAGGTGATCCCTGGGGTGAATTTCCTATCTCCCATCCAATCATCAAGATTTTTCTTGAAGAGTGCTAATGAGGAGCTTTGTTCGATATAGATAAATAGTTTGTTCCAGAGTATGGGAAGTCTCTAGGACAGGAATCTATCCCTCGCGCATGGGGTAAATACACAATATGGTTATGTTCCTTATTAAGGCTAGTATTAGAGAATAATGTTTTTCTTTGTCAAACGAAGTATTATTGCCAGAGACAAGGTATAGCTATGGGTACACCTTGTGCGAACACATATGCTAACCTAGTCCTGGCATACTGGGAAGATATGGTGATACTTGAGGCAGCACATAATTGGAAAAACAAACTTCTCTTTTACAATAGATTTTGTGGATGATGTTTTCTTTTTCTGAGGAGGCACCACATCAGAATTAACATCCTTTGTTAAGTATCTGGAGTCTACTACCAGCTTCTTCCGATTTTCATTTAATTATTCTAGTTCAGTCATTGAATACCTGGATGTATTATTAAGAAAGAAAATGGGGAGGTAGAGACCTCACTATATAGGAAGCCTTGTTGGACCAACAGCATGCTTAGATTTGATAGCATGCACCCTAGACATGTATTCCAGCACATAGTCAAGGGACAAGTCTGTAGAATATTCAGACTTTGTACGAATTAAAATTCCTTCATACAGGAATTGGACTCTTAAAAGAATAATTTTCAAGCACGAGGTTATAGTAAAAATCTATTGAAAAAGGAAATGGACAACAGCAGTCTCTATAGAAAACAAAGAGCAAAACTATGGTTACATAGAGGTAAAATGGCCTAACAAGGTAGAAACACAGGTTCAAAAAGCTAATCAAGGTTTGAAAATATGTTTAACGTACAGTAATGATATAGGTGGTATATGCAATATAATTAGAGACAACTGGAGAACTATTTTAACAGATGAGAATATAACTAGAGTTGTAGGGACACAACCTAGATTTATTTTTAAAAGAAATAAAAATTTGAAAGATATTTTGTGTGAAGAACCTATGCATTTTAAAAATTCAGGCATTAAGAAGAAGGGAACTTATCCATGCCTACACTGTAAAGCCTGTAAGCACATTTTACAACGGAACTGTTTTATACACCCCAGGACCTCTTCTTCTTCTTTCGGCTTTTTCCCAGTTAGGGGTCACCACAGCAGATCACTTGTCTGCTCATGATTGGCAGTGGAGTTTTACAGTGTCGAGTTGCCAGCCCGGCGCCCAACCTTCCACAGAAGGCACACACACATGCACTCACACCTAGGGCCAATTTAGAGTGTCCAATCCACCTACAGCATGTCTTTGGGATGTGGAAGGAAACCGGAGAATCCGGAGGAAACCCACGTGACCAAAGGGAGAATATGCAGACTCCGCACAGAAGGCACCCCAGCCGGGGATCAAACCAGAAAACCTCTTTCTGTGAGGTGACAACACTAACCGCTGTACCACCATGGCCACCCATCGATGAAAGAAAGACTACAAGTCAATAAAACCCAAAAAGTTAGAAGTTTGATAAAACAAATGAACACAGTAATTAGGACTGTCCATAGAGATTCATGCGATATAACAGAATTAAATAGGATATAATATTTTGCATCTAAATTAATAACAGATAAAGTCTTACCACAAGAACACAGGGCAGTAAGGGAAAGGAAGGGGAGAAATCAAATCCCATCGTGGAAGTAAATTATTTTTTGAATATATATGCTGACTGTAACACGCAAAATATTGTCTATATTGTGAACTGTCAACAGTATACTGCATATTATGTAGGAAAAACAGATTGCAGACTTAAAGAAGGAATTTTTAAGCATCTATCAGATACAAGGTTAAGAAAAGAACACAGTGTACTGTACAAGCATATAGAATTGGACAGTGATCATTTATTTGCCTTTATGGTTATATGTGTTATAAATAGGAGTCAAAGAATGGGTGACTTGTATAATGAAACTGAATACAAAGAGATGCAATGGCTTCTTAGACTGGGAGCTGACAAAGCCCCAGGATTAAATGATGCTGTCCCTTTAAAACCAGCTCTAGAAAAAAAGAGGGTAAACTATTGATTTTCATTGGCTGTGTTGTACTATATTAGACACTATGTTTTACTAGTGTTTTATCATCTGATGAAGGGATTTACCTGAAAGCGCTTATGATACTGCTTTTATTGTTTTAAAAAAGTGAAGTTGCTTCATACACAGCGTGGTAGTGCTTGCCTTACTTTTGGATTTAAGATACAAGGAAAGGGAAGAAAGTCAACTGTGTGGGGTTTTTGGGACAAACGTCTGACAAACAGAGCAAGACGTATAGTCATGAGAGGCTCCTAGGCAAAAAAGACACTTAGCATGGAGGTCTTTATGGGGAATCTGTTCTCCACACTGGCATTTACTCTTTCTGGATGTCATTAACCTCATGAAGCACTAAGAAAACAAGAAAAAAAACAGCATCTGCAACTGCAATGAAGTCAGCAAACAGGTGCAGGTAGACCCTGGAGAACGAAAGTGTGTTCAACTGGCAGAAATGGATGCAGGAAGACAGACCAACAGTGAAAAGATACATTCGTTACTGGTGGCAAAGAAGTTCTGTTTACGGTAGGCCTGAACATCACCTTTATGTCCTATGCTATGCAAGGAGCATTTGAGTGATGTTTGGTGTGCCTTTTAAATAAACAACAAGTAGTCTTTGGTAGACTGGCTGGACATTTGGGCTTCCATGGCAGGCAATCCTATATGGTAATGAATACTGCAGCAGTGAATGTAAGGACATCAATATATACTGGTTTGAAAAATTAAACTGATACCCACTATGAAAAAACAGTTTTATAAGAGACTCTTCTTCTTCACTGGCGTATTGGAAAATGGTGGAATCTAGAAGCATTCTAATGACAGCTATGTGGTCCTCTGTATGTATCTTTACTTGGCATTATATGGGAGATTCCTTTTGTAGATCCAGGACTTGCTTTGCTTTGACCATTCTCCAGGGGCTCCTGACTCCGTATCCTTCCTCTTCTCAGGTCAGGTAGACTTTGACAATCAACACATACAGTGTAATGGCTTCTGCTGCTATAGTGGGAATGGTGAACATAGTACAGTTGTGTAAGTTGCATTTTCCCTTAACAGTAGATGTTCAAATTCCTCACTGCTGTGGTAGCCACACCCACTCTCAGCACCCCAACACTCTTGTATATAGTTATTGTTGGAAAATAGGTGGTTATTTCTTTTTTTTATAGCCCTGGATGAGTACGCTACTTCCTAACTTTTGGACAAGAAAGTCCTGAAGAGTTTCCACTCTTACTGGTGATTTTCCCTCCTTAAGGCTGACCGATCAGTGGTAAGAGTAGAAGTGTGAGAAGGAGGCAGAGCTTTAGAAAGCTGGTTGGTTGTTGTGTCTTGGGTACGACACAACTCAATTAGCCAAAAGGCTACTGCAGCAGTGAATATTTTGAACATCTGCTGTTATGGGTCACTGCAACGTATACAACTGTACTTTATACCTCATAGATAGGTGAAGGATGCTGATGTATATTTCTGGTATTTCTACTCTTCTGGCCTGTATAAGTTGTGGTGATGTATTACAGAGGGTCTACTTCACATCACCTAAAACCCATTTGACTGACTTTCATTTCACTGAATTGTAAGCCAGAGACATGATGTGGGTTTCCATTTACCTGTGACTTATTTGTGATAAAAAGAATTTCTGTAACTTACAGTGCTGACTGTCAGAATACGATAGTCATGTAGAAAGTAGTGTTGTAGTGTTGTTAAATGTGGGTATGTCTCTTTACATTTTTATGGGAAGTATCTAAAGTAATATGGCGCCTGTTTTGTGCATTCCAAGAGTAGTGGCAGCGTGTAGAGTACTATAAGGTAAGTAAAAGGTATATGCCCTTTCCCCACTGTAGTGTGATTCTGGGGTTAGTATATATAGTTAAGGGGGGCGTGGGGGGCACAGCCTCCCACATTGGGTGGTGTGGGTGTCATAGCCCCCAACTTAGTTTGGATTTATGTTGTCCGGTTTCTGTTAACAGAGTAAGTAAGTAGTTTTTAAGGTTTGGAAAAAGGTAGTTATTAATGTTGTGAGTATGTTTGTTTATGGTTTAACATTTAGTCTTTTGAAATTTAGCACTGTTTGCTTTCGGTGAAATGAGATTCAGTCAAGTGAGTTTTCAGTATTTTGAAATTAGGTGATTTGGTCTCGGTGAAATGAAAGTCCGTCAAATGGGTTTTAGGTGATGTGAAGTAGACCCATTACAGAGGACATTTAATGAGGACTGTTGAGTATCTCTGTTGCCCTTCTTTAAATCAGTTTTTCCGTACTTGTTTCCTTAAACCCTTAAACAGATAACATTTCCTGTACTGGATGTTGCATTCACATTATCTTTGAGTGGATATTTTTGTCTCTTGCCTTGGTTGGATAATAGCACTCCTTATGCTATAGACACACCCTCATTTTACATAGTGGTGTCGTTACTGACCCATCTCATCGTCTGTAGTACTGGCATGTCTATCATTTTTTTCTATTTTTTTTTTTTTTAATTAAAGAATTGGACTTACAACAAAAAGTAATGTTCAACATAATACAGTCAACAAACACAGATCAGCAATAAGCATGGAAGTTATTAACAGTAGTACAGTCAGCAATCATAGAACAGAATTAGACATACTCTCACTTTTATGGTTTCCATTGCTACTCTCCCTGGATAGAACCTACGTAAGTCTGTAACACATGCACATAGTTGGATAGCCTTCTTTCCTTGATATTCATTCACAAAACACCCCTTCTATCTTTTTATTAACTAAAAACAGTTAAGTGTACTCCTTTGCCTGTTAGTATAATTTCTGCCCATTATTTCTTTCCCTGTACATATTCACCATTCCAGTCTCACATGTTGTCCACAGTAGATCCATTGTAGGTCTCGCACAAAATTACCATTTACCAGGCAATCTACCCAGCTCTGGAGTAGTCACCATGATAATATCTTCTTGCATCACTCCTCAACTATTGTCAAAACTTAACTCACTGAAGTACTAAAGGAATTTGCTGAATACGTCCCACTATCACAACTGGACCGTAGCACTTTCCCAATGTGATCAACATTCCGATAATTTTACCACCACCTACCTCCCATCCCCATTTCTTTTCACAGCAAGCAGTTCCTTCCTTAGGCCTGTGATCTGTGTTCAGGAGATGCCCACGGTGATATTTACACAGACTAGAGGAAATGTCAACAAAGGACTGGGGAAATTCTCACAGACTTGGGGAAATGTCGACAAAGGACTGGGGAAATTCTCTCGTTTTTTTCTATTTCCAAAGGCTGCTGAAAACATGTAGTGTCAAAGAAATGCATAGCATGCGCATTAACACTTATACAGAAGGCAGCTGAAGCCACCTTCAGCATGAAGTATGGTACTTTAACTTGAATGGGTCTAAGAGAGTTAGACTATCATTGTAAAAGTAGGTCTCGGAGGTTTCCCAAATTGTCCCCTGCAAGAAATGATTGACGGAGAAGAATCTCTCCTAATGTGTTACTAAATAAAATAATTGATATGATTAAAGCAGTACAGTTTAGTGTGGGTAATCTGAATGATTGCATTGGTGGAACTGATACAGAACAACAAATACTGGTATTCAAATGATTGCAGACTTAGTGTACAAGGATGATTGTACAAAGATGGTAATTTGGTTGCATTGCAGACAAAAATGATTAGTTATAGTAATTTTTATGAATAAAATATATTAGATTTATGTAAAAGATATTAAATTCATAGTATCTAATAAAATATTAATGGGGACATGGGAACTGGAAAACGAGTGTTTAAGATCTGCGGCATATATAGAACAGTTATAATCAATGAGCTAGAATATTTAACAAGTGCAAACTTTATCCAATGGTACTACAAGAAATAACACAGCTAGGAGATTAACTGCAGCCTGAACAAAATTAAAAACAGAAAAGACAGCAGGGTGAATTGAAGAAATTAATGGATAAGAATGTTTAGAAAGATCGTAATCTTTAAAATATTTAGGAATTGATAGCATTACATATAAGAGAGGCGATGTATATATTAGGACTGATTTGATTTTGGGGAAGTTAGGTAGGACAAACTGTAAAGGAAAATATTACACACGGTTTCTGTTGTCACAAAGCAGTAAGAGTCATGTTCAGAAAATCATTACGAACAGACAGAAACACATTCTTTTAAGGTTGATTTTCAGCAAGCAGAGGGAGAAGAAACATTTATGCAGTTATTTTAGCATTTTGAACAAACAAAAGATTTTTGACAGTTCAGAATTAGAATGTTGAAAGGTAGTGCTAAGCAAATAAAACCAGAATAAAAAATAACTTTAAAGAAACAATAATAAAGAAAGGAGAATGAAAAGTTGATTGGGAGATATCACGAGGCAATACAAAAGAAGAGATTGTGTAACAGAAGAATATGTCTGAGGTAGATGAAAAGAAAATATATGTAATAAATGTGCATAAGAACTAGCAGTTTGTAAATTAGGGGTATAAAGGAGCTGAAGGGTCTAGAAGTACTTTAAAATTGTACAAGTGAGGTGAATGGAGGATTTCATTGTGTTAAAAGTTTAACAGTAAGAAGAAAACAGAGGAACAGGATTTTGCATCTAAAATCTGGCTTGGCTAGAGAAGTTAATATGAAAAAAATATTATTATTAATAATAATAATAATAATAATAATAATAATAATAATAATAATAATAATAATAATGAAGATGCATTTTTGAAAGTAAAGATATAACCTGCACAAAGAGTTAGTGGTATGGGGTATACACAGTATAGAAGTTTAAAGGACTGACAGTTGAGGGATTTGGTGGCCATGAAGAAAGTAAGCCGCTAACAGAGACAATGAAGCAACTGTGTTTACAGGATACATAAATAAATCATACTTGTGATTTAGCAATAAACAGTATGGAGAATGTTATACTAAAACACATCATGCATGGTGAATACAGAATGGGGAGTGTTTTTAAGGAACAAACTGATAAAGAGCAGCATTAACATGTATAGAAAAAGAAAAGTAGCAGCTAAGAAAAACTTGCAATTTTTATCGATGTGGGATATCGGACAAGAAGAAGGAAAAATGAAAAAAAAAACCTCATACATGAAAGAAAAATAGATTTGCTTAAATATATTGGAATTTAGAATGAGTATTTTATAAAGATGGACAGCGCAGTGGTGTAGTAGTTAGTGGTGTCGCCTCCTAGCAAGGGGTTCTCCAGTTCGATTCTCAGCTGGAGTGCCTACTGTGTGGAGTCTGCATGTCCTACCTGCATTCATGTTGGTTTCCAGTGAATCCTCCGGTTTCCTCCCACATTCCAAAGACATGCAGTAGGTGGATTGGACACTTTAAATTGGCCCTAGGTCTGTCTGTGTGCGTGCGAGTATGTGGTGCGGGTTTATATTATAAGTTCAAAGATTGAAAACTTTGAATCTCATATGATCAACATCATATGAGCAAAGTTTTCATACATCAAATGTTTCAGTGGAGATCTCCATAGGGAATATTTCCCTTCACTTTAATGTAGTGTGATTTTGGAGTTGGTATATTTAAGTAGCGGGGGGTGTTGCCCCCCTGCATGGAGCGTTAAGGTAGGTATTTTTATTTTTAGTTTGTTTATATTTTATGCTCAATGTTTGAAAACTTTGCTCATATGGAGTCGATCATATGAGATTCTAAGTTTTCAGACTTTGAACATATAATATAGACCCTGTGGTGCATCCTCTGAGGAGGGTTGGGCCTTGGGCTAGTAACACGATCATGTAAAACCCATACCTGGTATGGAAACAATGAGTGCTGAAGGGTGCTTTTGATGCGTGATGTGTTGAAAGAATGGGAGAGAATCCAGGATTTTATAAAAATATGATGTGCTTTTTATTAATGTACATTACAAACAGATCACTGGAATTATGGTGTCATGGTGATATTTTGAGGTTTGTCTAACTCATGTAAAAAAACATATTACAGCTGTGCAGCAGAGAGCATTGCCTAGTAATATGACAGAAACTGTTGTTGGCTGTCTCCTGAGGTTTTGGAGGACCTTGCAGCAGTTTCATAGTCTGAGGTGGACTGTGTGTAATGGGATCTTGGCCCACCATTATTTCCAGTTCTTATGCAGAGATTTTAAACATTGACGTGGGGGGAGGCAGCTCACAAAACTAATATGAATTGAAAGATTGAACCCATGTACCTGCTAAGCAGTACTTCAAAATCAAATTTGCCCCATGAAAGGAGGAGAGAGTTCACTCTTCAGATGGAGTGGTCATGTACGCACGTTTTCCGAATAAAGGAAAGTGATCAAGGTTTGATATAAGCAATCAGCTGGGAATATCACCACACTGGTGCTGTTACATGATGGGATTATAATGCCTCTGGATGTGGGTCATCACATTTTAGAGGAGCATTCCTTCTTATGGTGATTATTTTAAATCAGAGAATATGTTACTTTGTTGTGAGCAATGGTAGGGTGTGGAGACAACTCTACAGATTATAACTCCTGAGATATTGGTAAATAGATGGCAGCTGGTTCAGGAGACAACTTTGAATGATCATCTGGCTAAATCCAATATATGTCAGGAACAACCTAAAATGCCATGATTCAGTGGTACAAATTAATAAATGTTTGGGCAAATTACATTTATGGATCATAGTAGTGCCTGCTTGCTGTGTTACTGTAATTATATGAGAACACTTCATGTCACCTGAAATAATTGTATTTTCTATGACACCAATGTTTGGTTACATATCTGGTTGACTCAAAATTCTGATTTTACTGTGACGGACAAAACAGATTAAAGACTAGTGTTTGAGTTTGCATTGTAAGGATTGTGGATTACTAGAGTGTTTTAGGGAAAATTGCTTACTTGAAAAAAAGGCTCTGAATGTAGAAAACAGAAATATCTTATTAAAAGGATACAAGGCCTAAACAACATGTCTTAATTGTACTGACTCAAAGTCCTGTCATTATACTCAGTATCCTACAGACTGCTAAGAGGTGTCCTGTGTCTGGCATACAAGGCATCCTCTGTCCCAATACTGATGGATTTATTGCACATCAGCAAATCAAATGGCATTAGAAATACTTGATCTAGGGATATAAGCCTCCTCTGCAACATCAACAAAATGGTTTGGAGGGACACATATATCTCACAGAGGATACCGCTGTTTTGGAACAGACTCCCCATCCACATAAAACAAAGTTCATCTTTGTCCATATTCAACTGCAGTTTGGATCTGTGCATGAAAAAAAACAGAAAATGTACCTCAGGACTGCCCTCTGTACCACTAATGGACAGATGCAGCACCTAATGCATTATCCCATTCATGGGTTCCCTCAAGTTATCTACAAAATGATTCCAGTTATTCTCATTATGGGTAATATATAATTATGGATCATGGGAAGAGTAATTCCAATCTCTAACCAAATAGGATAGGTTAATATGAGCACAAAAAGGAAAATTGGCTAGGCTTAAAATATTCTGCAAGGGCAGCTAGACTGGTACTTACCTATGAACCTATAAAAATGTAAGATCATTTTGGTCTGTTTGTACGAGTAATTGAAAACAGCCACTTTGCTGAGGCTATATGTGTGTCATGATCATCCGAGGTTACAGAGGCTACACAAATGAGTGCAGATGTGAACATCAGTGTTACCTCACATCATTTTAAGGTGGTAGGAAAATGACTAATAGAATAGCAAATAACATAATATTATTAAAACAGGTATGATGTCTTGGAAAACACAAATGTAGTTGGATGGAAGAGGCCGAAACAGTGAGAGGAAAGATAATGTAAGATAAAAAAAGAGAGAAGAATTAGCAAAAGAAACTGAAAAAAATGATTAAAAGAAATGAAATTCAGTGCTTCCTTAACTGAGTGTGAATTGTACCCAGTACTAGACTGGGATATCTTTAACAACATGATGTTTTACACATTCAGATGGGTAATGTTGGAGATGATTTGGCTTCAGGACCTCTGTGTATTCTGCTTATAAATATATTTATTTCCGAGATGGAGAGGGCACATAAACAGAATGGGCTGGATTTGTGAACAGAGCCGAAGTGAAAAAAAAAGGAAAATGTATAAATACAGAGTGGTGGACAGACGGAAGCAGTGAGAATATTGCACTCCACTAAAAGACAATAACCAAGGACTACCATCTGCTAATTATTTGTTTTGATATGGGCTGTCCCTCTTTTAGTCCCAACATAAGAAAGAAATATCTGATGCTACCTGAACTGCCTGTGTAAGTCCAGAGTATGTAAAATCCTTTCTCCCTGATTCTGTGGGTCAGGATAGAAAGTTGGAAGATTGATGGTTTGATTCTAATTAACCTTAGGCAAGAATGAAAGATTTGTCTGTAATGCCACCCTGTTCCTGTTGAAGACCAGGTAAGGTTCAATCACCAAAAATGCTGGCAGCTCAGATACTCTTCTTGCAGATGTCAAATCAATGAGAACAGTTTTCCATGTAATAAACCTTAAATCTGCTTTATCTGCAGGTTCTAATGAAGGCATGTTTAACTCTTTCAGCACAACTTTAAAGTCCCAGGAAGGAGCAATCTATTTGCATGAATGTTTCTGTTGTAACACTCCTTTCAGGAATGGTTTTGCAAAAAAACATTGAAGAAAGTGGAGGATCCATGGGTAGACAAGCGAAATGGCAGCAAGCTGTACCTTGACAAAGAATTATGAAAAGCCAGAAATTAGTAACTAACACAAATATGTGACTGCCAGTGATACATAATCCCTGATAGGGTCCTGGCTATTGGCTAGGCACTGACTAGAACATCTTTTTCATGCTCCAGTACAAAATTTTCTAGTAGCAGGTTTTCTTGTCTTCTTTATTATCTGCTGCCCATCCACTGAAATGAGGTGCCTAAAAGGAATCAGAATTGAATAATCCAGGTAGTTAGTTGAAAATGTTTGAAATTGTGGCGTATAAAACTCCCCCTGTCTTGTGCAAGTAGGTATAGTTTGTGAAGAAGCTTGTGGTAATTACCCTTGGCTAATTTCATAAGAAGACAGAACCAATGTTGCCTAGGCCAAAATGAGATCTACACAATTATTTTTATAGAGTCCTCATGAATCTTTAAAATTTCAGGATATCAGTGGAAAGGGTGGATATGCATAGATGAATATTCCACTCCATTGTTTTTCAGGCTAGTTTGCAAGAAGTCTTGGGGTAAAATTTGTTGAGTTGTCTGTTTTGAAATAAGGTGCACCCTTACTTCCCATTCACTTCCCATTAATGAAGGTCTGTTGCCAGTACATTTTGCTGTGATGGATTGTAGAATGCTTGGAAGGTTAATGAGTGCTTAGGAGCTACTCAGGGGACCACAGATGATGAAGAGATATTAAGGCATGGATCACAGCCAACATGTCTGACATTTATCTGCTTTGGTCCATCTGAGGAATACCACTGACCTTGTACATTTGCTCCTATTAAAAGTAGTCCTCCAAGCAAAATCAGAGGCATCTGTACTTGCAGATTTACTTGTAGGCAGACAAAAAAGGGAGACCTGCATTTGCTTGTATTTGTAGTTTCAAAAATGTTTTTCCTTATTTACAAACCCAAGATGGAAATCTGAAATTCCAGAGAATGTATTTTTTTTTAGAAACCATTGAATCATTCTCATGTCCATCCTGGCAAGATGAATCAT
Organism: Protopterus annectens; assembly: GCF_019279795.1. Classification (NCBI taxonomy): domain Eukaryota; kingdom Metazoa; phylum Chordata; order Ceratodontiformes; family Protopteridae; genus Protopterus; species Protopterus annectens. The sequence goes on from NC_056743.1 coordinate 1,122,606,035, forward strand.
GATAATCATATATGCCTTGAATCCCAGAATTCTGATACACTCTATGGCTGTAGTCTAAGACTGAATCAAGAACCTCAAGAAATTTTCTGGATTAAAATCCATCTTCTCCTGCAGCAAGAAAGCCTTTTCATGCAGGGTGTCTGTAAGACACCCTAGAAAGACAATCCTGTGCAATGGGGTCAAGAAGGATTTCTGAGTATTCATCTGGATTCCCAGATTAGTCAGGGAACATGAAACATATATTAATGACTTTTGAGATCTGAAAAAAGACAATATAAAGATAAGGAAGTCATCTAAATATGGTAAAATGTGAATTTCATTTGGTCTGCAATGAGCTATGACTGGAGCTAGAAACTTTGTAAACACCCTTGGAGCAGTAGATAATCCAAAGGGTAACACAGAGAACTAATAATGGGACTCAGATACAGAAAATCGAAGGCATTTTCTGAAGCCTTTGCCTATAGTAATGTGATGGTATGCATATTTTAGGTCACATGTTTCCATAAAACTCCCATGGGTAATGAGAGGTAACCAACTCTGAAGGGTCAACATTTTGAGTTTTCATATTCTGATTTAGGAAATAAAGATCTAGAACCGATCTCCAAACAGACTCTTTCTTTGGTACCAAGAACATTCTGGAATAGAAACTTTTGCCCATTTGAATTAAAGGCACTGGCTCTATGACTCCTAGTGAGTAAGTGCTGAAGAGGCTAAGGAAAACACTCTGTTTTGTTCAAAGGCCTTTCTAGGAAAGGATCACTGATTGTCATTGTTATCCTCCTGACATCTCTTTTTGTTTCCATGTTTGGCTTGAGAAAGCAGGGATTGTTTCAAACTCCCTGAATTAATACATATCTCTCATCAATTGTTTGATGACCTGAGTAACAGATGGGCCAAATAAAGCCTCCTTATCCAAAGCTGAATTCATACTTTCAGACTTTACCTCAGCAGAAAGCTATTGATAATATATCCACACATGCTTCCTCAAAACAGTAGCAGAAGCAGAAGCCCTAGACTCTGTATCTCTACTATCACACACACTTCCTTAAGGCATGTTTACATACTTGGAAAATGTTGGCATAATGGAACTGAGATAGTTACTGCATTCAGAGGGGGAAGAGTGGTAGCTAGGTCTCTTAAATTGTCTATACATAAAAGCACAAACTTCCACGTATGGCTCTGATGTTAAGAATTCTTTAACACCAGAGTGGAAGAAGTAAAAGTTTTCTTACCAAATCTTTCTAAAATATTTCCCTCTTTTGTCCACAGAGAAGGGTTGGATGATACTAGGAGCCTCTTCCCTGCTGGTGAAGATGTAGAGATTACTGTAGGATTAGACGCAGGGTGAGAAACAAGTGCCTGTTAGTTTGAGAAACATAAATCCTATTTGTTGAAAGCTATGAACCAAAGTTGTTACAGGAAGCATTATATACATCCTTCAGGGCTGGCACTAGAGGAGGAATAGGTGCAGAATGAGAAATATACACTTGCAATATTTCATAATGTCTCCTCAATACAGGGAGAACATCCAATTTTTCCCATAAAACACTTGTTCATCCTGGCTATAATATGAGGAAAAAGAAGATCTCCTCCAAAGGAGATTGAGAGGACCAGCTTTCCTCATCATCAATGATTTGGGCTTAAGAATCTGCAAGAAATGAAGTCCTGTGTCTATCTGTATCAGAATCATCTGGCATGTCTTCCTCAGGAATGTTTGTACTGACCAGATTAACAGGTTCTGTATTCTGTGTACCATGACTCTCTGTAACAATTTCTTGGCTAGGTTAAGCACATCATCTTTCTAATGAACAATGTTTATCCTTTTTTTTCTTAATCAGTATCCCTAATAACTGAGTAGGAGAAGGAGTATCTGCCACATTAAGAGGTCACTTCACTAGGCCACATCCAGCAGCATTCTCCATTATGTCTCTGTGTCCTGGCAAAGATGGTTCACTCATGCCTAGTTTTGACACTGGAACAGCTAGAGAGGACATTGCTGACCCCTGGTTCATTATAGCTAAAAGGACTATGCCAGAAGAGGCCAGAGAGGTAAGTGAGAGGTCGGAGGAACTACTGCTGGCTAGTGCAGAGTCACCCATCATTGGATGAGGCAAAGACTGAGCCTGCAGAGACAGCAAGAGCTATCTGGTAATTTTTTTTTCTTTCTTTCTAGGAATTATGGAAGATAAACCAGCAGGAGTGGAATAAGTATGCATGCTATGACTGTGAAGTATGCACTGGATGCAGTAAGAAATGCTGGTATGAGTCCTCAGTTAAGTTAAGTTATCAAATAGTTGCACAAACAGTCCAGTTATGCTTACACTTTCGCACACATACAGAGTCCCCAAAACACTGTAATTCATTATTAGCATGCACAATTCTAGTCAGAAACTCCTGTAAAGAATTTAGTCGGACAGAAAAATATTGCATGTAAGTTGTCAGTACATGAACATAAGCACCACATAACCCATAATATTCCTTGCCCAAATAAAACGCTTCTCCATATGAAATATTTTCTTCAAATAATCAAAAGTTTACATAAGCAGTACATTTTGTCACAAAATGAACCCCCAAGTATCACTCCCCGATAGGAGACCTCAAATATTAAAGAAATACCAGGTTTCTTAAAAAATACTTTTTATCTGATATACAAATACTTATAAAATAAAGATTCTGTGAGGAAGGCTTCAACAAAAGGGACTTGTCAGAAAGTAGTTGAAGTGTCAGCTACTACTGTTATGAAGCCTTTGAGCCACTCTTCTTCACAAGGCAGCAAGAAAGTACGGAAGTTGTTCCAGTCTGACTGACTTTTCACCCTCAAGGCTAACCAATCATCAGTCAGAGAGGAAGTGTGGGTGGAAGCAAGAACTTTCAGAAGCTGAACAATTGTTGCGTCTTGGGCAAGAGACAACCCATATAACCTAATAGCTACTGCAACAGTGGGAATGATGAACATACAAGCAATCAACATGACAGAATGAGGAATCATTTGCTGATAAAAGTAATGGTATGCATATGGCATAAAGGGACAAATAGGGGAATTCCTTTGTCTAAATTTCCCCTAGTCTGGGTAAATATCACCTTTAGTCTCTCTAAAAGCAGACACCATGCCTGCTGGGACCAATATGTCTACAGAATAAAGTAACTATATAAATAATCAGGTATGTGACTACGTCTTGTAATTTAATGGCATGTCATATCTACACTAAATGAGGGCAGCACAACAATATGGAACAAATGCTTTCTGTTCAACCTTTTCCAGTCATCTCCCTCTTGACTTGTGTAGAGATTATTTGCAATGTTAACTGTCAGTGAGTTTTGGTACTTGTTAATTGTCTCCCTTCATTTATCGCTTCCTTTATTGATGCTACATTGTCTAATAGTATATGCAGTTTCCTTTGGATGTCTTGACACGGATGTGCCCCTTTAAATATTAGCGGAATTAATGCATCCATTTTAAGAAAGACAGCTACCTAGAAAGGAAGAAAAATATTGCGCTTTCTTTGAAGGATGTGAAAATCAAAAACTGTGAACTGGAAAAGCTAAATTAAAAAAGAATGATCTGGGAAAGCTATAGAAAGCATGATGGAGCTAGAGAATCACAAGCCTTATGAAAACCGCAAAATACAGAGCGTCTGTTTTGGTACAAAATGCACAGGTATGGTAGCTCATGGCCTCATTGTCTAACAAAATAAGAAAAATCACACTTTACAGGGTTACCGCTACCTAGGGAAACTAGGGAACATTCTTTGTATTAGTGTGTGTGTGTGTGTGTGTGTGTGTGTGTGTGTGTGTGTGTGTGTGTGTGTGTGTGTGTGTGTGTGTGTGTGTGTGTGTATATATATATATATATATATATATATATATATATATGCAAATACACACACATCTGTCTATGCACACTGTCTTTGGAGAATTTATTTACTTTGGCATTTGTTTACCAGGAAAGTCCAACCAGGACAGAGCCCATTTTCAGAGGATGCCAGGGGAGAAACACTCCAGATGCATGTGTTTGAAATGTGGAAGGAAACCAGAGCACCTGGAGGAAACCCACATGAACACAGGGCAGACTCAGCATAGACGGCACCCCAGCTGAGAATAAAACCGGAGAACCTCTTGCTATGAGGTGACAGTCCTAACCACTGCATCATCCAGACTAACTGAGAAACATACCGTGTTATGCCACATTTTTGTGGGTACACAATAATAACAAATCTTTCATCCAAGAGTACTCAATAGCAGAAACGTGATATCATACAGAAAATTAACAAGTGAAACATATTTTACCAGTAATTATAATCATAAACAAACATTTATTAAGTGCAAAAACTGACTGTCAAAAGTAATAAATTAATATGACTCAACATCTCTGTGTTTAGTTTTTTAGATACCTAAACTCTGCCAGAAACATGTGCTTGATCAATTAGTACACCTGACACAAAAGGTATGAAAATAAGCTAATAAGAATGGTTACTGGATGATAAGCATTTCAGTTGCAGATTAAATTTAATTTTAGATGTTTTGAAATGCTTTCCTGAAACTAGTTTTAGATAATATCTGACAAAATTTGAAATATAATTAGCTCCACACTAATACCATTTTCGCACATGAATGACGTTATGAAGATTCACCCCTGATTTTTTATGATCCTCAGAGCTATGTTTTAGGTAGGGAGGCTTATCATCTGATACTACTCTATGGTATTCACTCAGAAGTGTCCCAGAACCAGGAGGCATCAGTGAGGTAATTCCTCAAAGATAGTTGAGGGCTATTTATCTTTGTAAGATGGAACTATCATTTGTCGGATATCTGTTTGGACCTCCATCCTAAAGGTCATAATTTTTCTTTATGTTTATTGCACTTAGTAGGCTAAACTCCTTGCTTTTAAGTCCTTTACTCCCACCCTCCATAAATAAATGTGAAATACTTTGCAATTATTCAACACAATACTTATTGTTTTTGCTAAAGGTTTTTCCCACAAAGAAATTATGCATGCCAGTGCACAAACACATTGACGTCTGATCTACTAGTACTAAAAATGGTAGCAAGAATGCAGAGCTGTTGACTTTTTTTACACCCTTATGGAAAACAAATTCCCATTTTAACCAAGAAAAAAAAACTCAAGTGGTATAGAAATTTAAGTCTTTATTACATTTAAATATTAGAAAACTGAGCCAGAATCCAGCATACATGTTGACTGGAAACCTAGTTAACTTAGATGCAAAATTAAATAAAAACTATCCAGAGAAAACTTGTTTTTGAAGGCAAAAAAAGCAAGAACTTGGTGTCCTTAGGTGTGGTGAGCATTACCATAACAGCAAGTCAAACTACATCAGTGGATTACAGGCATTTAATGTGCTAGATTTCTTACATTTAGACTAACAGGAAAGAAAACTGGCCATTTAATTCACAGAAATTATCCATGCTTTAAGGAGGCTGAACAGTAGAAAATCATCAGTGCAGGCTGAGCTCCAGTCAGAATTTAATAGTGTTTTTTTAGGAGTTATCGCCAAACTTTGACCAACAGATACTGCACAATATGGTAATGCACACCACCTCTGAGATAACCCTTATGGTTCCAGAACACATCAAAGTCCCATGGGTGAAGTGGGTTATAAGACTACCTCACTGTTTCCAATGGGCCATATGCTTTTGGTGATGATTTATCAGAAAGTCTAAACTTAGTGTTTAAGAACTAGTGCTTTTCCAGTAGATATGTTTTTAAAAGATGGGTTCCAGACCTCACATGCTTTGTTTTGACTTGGGTAGTTCAGCACAGAAATATACCCATGATAATGACTTTTCTAGATTTTTACAAAGTTTTTGACAACTTGCTCCAGACGTTTGTGTGTCAGGTACAGATAAAATTTGGTTTACAAGATACTTTTTTGAGTTAGTCCAAGGTATTTTACTAATGTCCATAATATAAATGGTTGCCAGTAGCACTGTTGCATTTCACTTTCAGCTTTGCAGGCTTACAAGACAGGAATGTGTTTTGTCCCTGTCACTGCATGTCTTAGTTGTTAATGCCATTGCTTTAAATATGGGACAACATTATGGGGATAAGGGACTGAACAAAGACCATTGGAACCATACTTCCCTGCTGGTTTACCTATTACTGTGTTTATGAGTTGTCAGACATTGATATTCACCCCCAGCAAATGTTTTTGACATTGAACCAATTCTCAGAATGAAAAAGTCTTAAGATAAGCTTTGAAAAATCTACTACTGTCTGTCTGCTCAGCTGTAAGCCATCTGACTCCCTTCATTAGAGCAAATCAAGTGAAATATTTGAGATTGAAATGAGGAATGAATGCAAAAATACACACGGACAAAGCTGACAACTCACAGCTATCCTTCTCTTCTTCTAGAGCCTTCATCTGTGAGTGTGTAATGCCACTGTATTTGGATCACTCACACTGACCATGTGGATAGTTATATAAGCCACCCACAGAGTTTTCATGGTAGAAACATGGGAGTAGATTGCAAGGCCTTTCTCTTGTCTACAACTCGCCAGCATTTACAAACCTTTTCTTAAACTTGGGTCACTGATGTTGTACATGAACACCTTACCTCTGCACCAATGGGCTGAAAAGAACTACAGCTATCAAAATGTTTACATTATGTCCCCAATTATTCTCTATTTTCCCTATGTCACCTATAAAATATCTTTATATGATACAGGTTGTGGTGCTTCTACACTGCAATTTAGAAATAGTAAAATTACTACTTTTTACAGAAATTCATAATTTTTAGGTAATGTCACAGGCACAATATGCATTTATGTTTTGGATATTTTATTTTTGTCAGAACAGAGCTGTTAGTATTGCTTTCATATTAAATTGAATGCACTGGAAATATTGCATTTTTGTAAATTTGTATTGGCCATTGCCCTGCCTTTAAATGTCTGTATCTCTTTAATGGATTTAGATTTTTTTTATAAAATTTTCAGGGCAAGACACTTGTCACCTGTTGCATAGTATGATTTGATTGATTTGACATCCCTAGGGCAAGGAAAGAATGTCTCTTACTTTTTAAGTCTGTACTGGTCTAACTGTGACTTTTGCTATAAATACTTAAACATACCGAAAATAACATTTCTGAAGAATAAAAAAATAGTTCTGATGTGTAATTACGCATATGATTTTGATCTGTATATTTTTCAGAATTGACCCACCCCACTGTTTTCAAAAAAATCTTTCCTGGTGAAAGTCATGGTGACAGCAAGCTGAGATGTTCAGACCAGACTTTCCTAACCACAGCAGCAGTCCTACATCATTCCACATGATTCCCAGGCATTCCCCAACAGGGTGAAAAATGTAGTCTCTAAAGTGAGTTCAGAGTTTTGTCAAGGGTTTGGGTCTTTTCCCAGTGTGTATACCTAGTATACCTCTCATGGGCATGTTTAGATGACAAGCCACCTGAAACGGCTCTTTTAAACCCACAGAAGCAGTCCTTCTACTCTGTGATAATCCTTAATTGACAAAATTCTAACTTATGACATTGACAGTGAGCTAAGTAACCATGCAAAGCAACTTAATTTCCCATGTTTCTATATGCTGTCACATACTTTCTGTCACTACTTAATGTTCCTGAACATATGTAATGGTAGGAACATCTATTGACAGGTATACTGTGAGTGTTGTATCTCTTGCTTTAGCTTCACTCTGACGTACGTTGCTTAGTGTTTTGTCTCTGCAGCAACCATCTGCTTGTCCTTCTCCCACTATCCTCTACCATCATTTGTGAATGAGACTCCAATGCACTTTCAACTCCTTCACTAGAAGTCGCTGCTGCAGCCTTGCTTACAGATATTAGTCCATTCTTTTATATAAGAGAACTGAAACATTTGACTTGGTGGTGCTCATTTTCATCCCAAACACTTTACAATCAGTAATGAAGCCATACAAGAGTCACTTCAGACCAAATGGCCAACAGCCTACAAACAGGAACGATAAAGCCATGCTTCCCCAGTATGGATACTCTCCAAACCTCTACTGCATCTTTATAACTTACCCCTGAAATACATGAACAGGACAAGAGACAAGACACAGCCTCTTTGGATTCCTGTGTGCACCATGAATGCATGTGAAATAACAGTGAATATGCAAATAAAGGTCACAATCCACAAGTGCTGAGACAATGTGATAGTCACTTGCAGCCACAGCCTGCACCCTATTGTAGCACCCCCACAAGATATTCCAGGGCACAAACTAATATCTCATCTCCAATCCACAAAACACAAGTAAGCAATATTGGCAAACTCCACCAACCAACCAATGTCAATGCAATGACAAAGCTGGTTCACTGTTCCATGGAAGGGATGACATCAACACTAGGCCTACTAAATTAAAAAATTAGTTATCAGATAGATAAGAGCACCGTGGTGTAGGCTTCTCTGAGAGGCTCTGTAATGTGATCCTTCTAAAAGTGGAACATCCCTTCTTTCCCTCTTTTTGGCAACGGGGACTAAAATGGTAATTTGCCAGTCTAGATGCTATGTTCCTGAATTCCATGTAACACTGTAATTGTATGTTAATCAATTAAAATGTGTGATAATCATGACATGTCGGCAATATTCCTTGCCTTCACAACTTTCCACCAGATTTCATCTACTGCAGTAAGTTTGCCCATTATGAAAATGATTATTTGCTGCAGTGACCTAGTCTCACCAGTTGCTTCTACCACTAAATCCTCATGGAAAAGCTTGTCCATTAGGCAAAAGGGAACAGCCTGGCCAGTGTTTTCCCATACCTTTAAGGGTCACTGGATGGTTTCTTGAACCTCACTAAGGTTATCTGAAAGACAGTTCCTAAGGTATTGCTAAAGTCTTTCTACATTTAGTCCTTAGATTCATTGACTGTTACCTTTCTGACCTGTTGGTGCTTGCTTGCCAAATCCCTAGACCCCCTCCCCAACCATGACAGCATTGTATGGAGGGCCTCTTTCTTCACCTTGTTGGCTTCAATCACCACAGTTGTCCATTAGCAAGTCCTAGGTTTAGAACCAAGATAAAGAAAAATCATTTTTCAGTGACAGACCATTTCTGAAACTTCATCTGCAAAGATCCATTAATATTCCAAGTCCCTATCATATATGGTATATGGGAGAAACTCTGCAAAATGTGGGGATTGAGCTCATCCTACAAAGAAGCATCCAAAATGAATTTCTAGGATACCCATACTTTATATTTGGGTTTCCTAGGTAGGACCACCCATTTTCCTGATCATATAAACAAACTCATCACTAACTTACAGTCAGCTAACAAATCAGCAACTCTTTTGACCAAGTGGCCTGAACATATAGCTTTCATGTATGACAGCATTATTACAAAATTGCTCACTGATCTTATTGTCCAAGCTCTTCTGATACCAACTGAATATGTGGGTAATGAACCATAGTTTATTCCACGATATAAATAAAAGTATCTACAGCGTTGGCAACATAACAATGTTAAGTCACTGTATCTTTCACCATAAACACGAATAATCCACAGTCAAGCACTTTCATCCATCTGGACTTCATCAGAACTGTGAAAATAACTGAGCATACTCCTTTTAAAAGCCCATCAACCGATCACTTTAAAATTTAAATAAAATATGCAAATGACATATTTAAAACACTCTATTTTTTTAATATATAAACATTTAAATTGAAATATATATGCCCTTAAATCAAAGTTTTTGTGCCCTATGTTTTAATTTGGGCTTGAGAGAAATAAAATCATTTAATCCTGGTATAACATTTGAATTGTACCATAGCTGCCATTTAATTTCAGCCCTTTCTAGCTCGTTCTTCTGATCTCCTCCCTAATGTTCTTCGGCACTACTTCTAAAATCCCAAAAAGAAGTGTGTGATTGGGGTTAATTTTTATATGCCTGTATAACCCATTATTGTCATCCTGTTTTCTGATATCATAGAGATGCTCGTATATCCTCTTTTTCAGCATCCTCTCAGTTTTACCTATGTAAAAATGAAAACAAATCTGACAAATAGCGATGTATACCACCCCTCTTGTGTTACAAGTACCCTTTGCCAACTTTATTTCAAAACTAGTCCCTTCAATATGAACTACTGAAGATTTCAAAATGTATCTGCAATATTCACAAGCACCACATTTCATCATACCCTTTGTACTAGTAATGGATTTGGAAATAAAAATTTCATGTTGTTATTAGTCCGAAACACAAATGTTGGTTCTGGTCCAAGTATTTCTTCCATCTCTCTATTTCCTTTGAACAATAACCAGTTTTTTCCAAGAACAGATTTTATCTTGTTACTACTCTCACTATAAGTAATAACCATTGACTGGGTAATCATCTCTAGATTGAATATTGCCTTCATTTTCATCATATAATTTAGCACCCAACAGTGGTTTATATCTTACACCCCATTCACTTATTACTTGATGGCAGATAGATAGCACAAACTCATAAGGGTACTTCCTTTCCACAAAAAAATGATCAATTTGCTCATTTCAACCTTAACTAATTCTAAATTTGAGCACATCCTCGCAATATGGCCCATCTGGCCCTTTAAAATATTCCTCTTTATATATATAATGAATGGCTGCTCTTAAAATCTAAATAATCATTAGAAAAAATAGGTTTTCTATATATCCTTGATTCAAAACAATTGTTTTCAGCATTCTTTAACAATGTGGCATCTAAATAATCTATCTTGTCAACATTAAAATTACCTGTGAATTTAAAATATTCACAGGAACTATTTAAATAATTGATAAAGTTTTCAGGTTGATCATTCTTTTTCCACAAGATAAAAATGTTGTCCAGGAACTTTAAATAACTAATCCAGCAGTCCACAAAGGGATTAATATGTGTATACTGTTCCTCCCAACCAACCATGACCAGGTTTGCAAATAAATATAATTTATTTATATATTTAGAATTAGTCATTAATGCCACTGTCTGATGCATAACTGCAAAAATACAGCTCCAAAAGCACACCAAGTACCCCAGCACACAATATACCAACTCCTTAACACTCCATGACAGTGAATATATATATATATATATATATATATATATATATATATATATATATATATATATATATGTGTGTGTGTGTGTGTGTGTGTGTGGATTCACTATACAATCTCGAAATACTGAAATGTCGAATTTCAGTATTTCGAGAGTGAATAGTCGAAAAACCACATACATGAAAACCCACAATCGCGTACACTACAATCGTGACCATTCACACACACACACAAACCAGGACATAATCACACACACACATACACCTACCTAACTAAACAAACACAACAAAACACACAAACACACTTAACCTACCTATAAGCAGGGGGGCAAGCCCCCCTGCACCCCCTACTTGTATATTCTAACTCCGAGGGCGCACTAAACACACAAACACACAACAAACACCACTGCACACACTCACACACTAAAATCCCTACCCATTATCCTCAAACACACAACACTTACCTGAAACCCTAGATAAATCCACATGTCACAAACGCGACACCACAATAATGGCAGATTCGACATTTGCGGATTCGGCATAGTGTAGTTTTGGTTAACTGCACTTTCAACTATTCACTCTCGACATACTGAATTTCGACATTTCAGTATGTCGAGATTGTCTAATGTATCCATATATGTATATGATAAACTGGTATAATTAATTGGATTTTGTTTGTTATTGGGTACATTTTATCATACAACCATTTGTAGTATTATATTTAACTGCATCAATTCTGTCATGTATTACTTCTGATGAAGTCTTAAGGACAAAAGTGCTTAACTGGATGTAAAAACTGGCTATAAATTATTAAAGTATTTAATATTTAATAACACCCCAATACTCTCTCAACTTCTAATCCCTTACAACAATCTTAACTCACTTCGCTCCTCTAGTAAACTCATGCCAAAATCAATAAAGGCAAACAACACAGCAGGTGGTTCTCTATTCACTAACACTATAGGTAGAAGCTGGAATCTCTTACCTAGTGACATAACTTTGACTACATCCCTACCACAATTCAAACAGAAAATTAAACTGTACTACCTCAATCATTGGCTTTGTTCCTGCAGTACACCTGACTAACCTTTTTCTCATACTATATTTCTCCTTCACTCTTCTCATCACTACCTGTCTGATTTCTCCTCCTTTTACTGTTCTAATCTAACTATGTACATTTTATGTATAATTGCTAATAGGTAATGAACTGCTTATTGTAAACTTGCTTCTCTTTGAAATTATCTTGCATTCTGTGTGTTGTTATGACTTCCAATTTTTGATATTTCTTAACAGTAATGATTATTTGTAATGTACTTAGTATTTAGTGGAGCTTTTCTCCTCGGGCCTCTGCTGAAAATGGACATGTATCCAGCCAGACTAGCCCGGTCAACAAATGTAAAATAAAAATAAATTTTACTTAAGCTAATGGTGTTTGACTGGACTGACAGCTTATTTTTGGGTACTGGTTGTTGCTAAGCTGCCTTTGCCTCCTGGATCAAATTTCAGTTATTTGTTTTACGTGGACTTGAGATCTCCATTTCTTCATCTGAGCTGTTTGAACCGGTTAACAGCTTTGAACATTCTAGTGCCTAATAAATCTCTCATCCACACAACCACTTGGAGCTTTATCACAATTGTCTAATGATAATCTGTTCGCAGAACTTGTTGGTGAGCTTACTCAACGAATACAACTATTAACTCAACATAACCTGATACCTTCTACTAGAATATCACCCCCCTCTAATTCACCGGTTAATGGTACAACCCATACTTTTGAAGTACTTGAACTTCTTCATTCTTTGCCTAACAGGCAACAGAATGAAAGGAATAAGCTAAAATCTTATGCAGATGTAGTTTGACAGAAAGATACTAATCTTTCCTTTTATATGATTAATCATGCTGACTTCAGCTATAGGAGAATGATGTGGATATGAACAATGATGGCATTTTGACCCGTCGTAATTTTTCTTTTGAAGGCTGGTTAAGAAACGAATGTTCCTTTCAACTGGTGCAACATGGAAACGTTAATACAACATTTAATTCTAGTTTAACACTGTTTGAAAGAACCCTTAACAAATACAGATTTTTACAAATAGACAATGCTTACATTAAACACCGTTTATCTTTAAAAATAGTACCAAAGGGTCTCAGAGTATATAAATTTCCTAACAGTGGAGAAACTGGATCTGAACTATACCGATAATTGTTGAAAGTTTTTGACGATTGTTGATTCAATATAATGAGGATCCTCATCACACAGAATGTTAGGAAGATGGAAAAAATGAACATTGAACTTGAATGTTAGAATTATCTATTTACTAGTGACTGAAACCAATAGGGATCACTATTTAGATATTTTCAATACTATAGGCAAATGTGTTATGGCGAATAAAGAAAGAAAGTTCAAAAAGGTTTTTAGGGATGAATAGGAATACCTACAAAATATGGCATACTCTACACCAAAATTTTGTAGGCCTTCATCTGATGCTAATATTGGGCAACAAAGTCCTGAATATGCTTCCATAATGCACGAGCCAACTGATGATAATTTTTTACCAATACCTACTACACCGCCACTCAGACGATCAAACAGAGTGGCTCAACAAGAAGGTTATTATTCGCGTCCCCAGGCCAAGAACTCAAGGGAGGCAAAGAAAGAATAGATATTAAATCTTCCCAATTTTGATTAATGGTGATTCAGCACCCTGTGAACCAAACTCTACATTTAATACAGTGGAACCATTATCCATAGGTTCCCCCTTATGATCATGTACTCAATTTATATTTTGTTTCTGACTTTTTAGATATGAATTTTGATGCATTTAATTATGAATATACTAGTAACATAATTTTAGATGAAAAATATTTTACTTTGGTGCCTACTTTTAATGTTTGCCTTGAAGAACTGATCATGAATTTTAAATTGTACATTAGAAAATTAAATTTGTCTGCACTGTTTCCTGCAAAGGTTGATGGAGCACTTGGCATTAGTACTCTGAATCGATAATTAAGTCAGAATAGCACTTTTAATCCGCAACTGCACCCTATTTTAGCTGTGTTTGAAAAAATGTGTATACAAGATATTAGAAAATATTGTGACAGGAAGAAGAGACACAGGTATTGTAACTTAACTTTAGAAGAATCAAACTGTTAAATGAACTTAGTAAGAGTAAACATATTCAAATTATGAAACCAGATAAAGGTGGGGGAGTGGTTATAATTGTAACAACCCACCACAGGATCAGTAATCAAGGAGCCACAATCCGCACCAGTGGGGGATATACACAGGGAAGATGACAAGGTACACACACTGTATTTCCAGATGCAGCTCTTTACATCAAGTGCAATTTCACTTAACAACACACAGAGACCACAGTCAGTCCGAGGGGCTGGTTTCTCTCTCTTTCTCCCGATCCCCAATAAAACTCCCCACTAGCACAGCTATAGAGTAGAGTCCTTAGCCAGGGTTCCAAGCCACACCCTCCAACACTCTCTCTGTCCAACCAGTGCTTCATGTCCCTGCCCAAGTAGCTGAGCAAACACACTCTTGGAGATGTGTTTTCCACTCACACACAGCTGGAAAAGACTGGCACAGTTTTCCTAGCTCTGCCCCCCTTCTGCCCAGACTATAAGGTAGTTATCACTGCCACCAGAACCCCTTATCAACTATTTTAAGGCCCTTAAACAAGGATGTTCAATTTACTGTGTAATAGTAATACTAATACAAATGGTAGTTTGACCAAGAGCAAGGCTATTAGGAGTGGCCCACACATTGTCACAAATAAATATGCAAGTACTCTCAAAACTTAAATATCTCTAAATAGATCGGCCACAATGAATGGTTTAAATATACTTAATAATAAATAATGAAAGAACAAGACAATACTAAATATATATTCACAGTGACATCAGAGTTCAAAATCACAGGAAATATTTAAAACAACATTGCTGGACAGTCTCAAATAAATGAAGAAAAATATCTAAACTAAGCTTCCCTATAATCCTGACTGAATCTAAGAGAATTACTATACCCTAGATACTTACTTAGAACAAGGCAGATGTGGTGAATGATTCTTAATGTTGTTGTCAGGTCCAAAACAGAATACAGAATGCTCTGTCTCATTAAGAGACTTCTCAAATTAATGTCTCAAATATTACTGCTGAGATAGCTTGCAGAATGACATAATCTCTGGTTATCTGACACTAGTTCCTGGGTAAAACAAACAGTGATGAAGCTAGCAGTATTTAACATCTACCCGTAAAAATATACAGACAAGGGTTTCTCCTCAGATCTCTGGCAGATGCTGGAAGTCATAAAACAATTGCATTCCTTCATGCTTGCAAGAATAGTAATTAATTCACCCTAAAGACAATACAGAAAGCTTCTCAGCACAGACTCTGTGTCTCTAGCTGCAATAAAAATGGAAATATTCCATCTTTTATTGCATAGCCAATAAAGTAATTTAATTTCATATATTTTCCTAAAATTTGCTGGACTGAAGTTAACCTCCTGTATTGCAGTTTCCACTGTTAAAATATATACATTTTAGACAGTTACAATAGTGCATGTACATTTCTGCTTTTTTAAATCTTTATATCGATACCTGTTAAAGGATTCTTGGGACTTTTTGGGACAATAATTCTTGAATATTACCACCCAGAAGAGTTATTGACAATTATTGATGTAATGGATCTATTTTTCTGTACATATCATGACACAGGACTTGATTGGTTCAATGAAATTGTAAGCAAATGTGATTTTTTGTCCAACAAAGGCATTAATATTACTACCTCCTTTATGGAAATTATTTAACTAACAATTACATTTTTTGAAAGAGAGTACTATAAGCAGAACAGCGGAGTGGCAATGAAGACCACTTGTGCCCCTCTCTTCATTGACCTAGTGAAGTTTTACTAGGAACAACAATTTGCAGTTAAATCATTTTTTTTAAAATATTGCAGTCTTTTTCCACTTTTTGGAGGATACTTTCCTAATCTGGAAAGGTACCCTTCATCAGTTGGAATAATTCTTACATTATATCAATACTACTTTTTTAAGATTTACTTTTAACTATTGACAGACAAGTATTAATTACCTAGATGTTCTTTTGGAAAAAGAGAGCCTACAAAACTAACATATGGTTATTTACAGTTTAGTAGTAACCATACCTTTAAACAAAAGAAGAGTCTAGTAAAGGGACAGATAATTAGATTATTAAGAATCATTTCAGAAGAGGCTGACTTTCTTAATGAATTTGACATTTGGTTACTACATTAAGTCTGAGAGGCTATCCTAATGATATGCTAATAAGTACAAAAATGAGATTTTAAAAGGGAGAACAACTATATTTAATCCTATTTTTATGAACAGAGTTAAGTTTGTCACACTGATAATAAATCTACAGAACTACCAGGGTATGAGAATAGTTTAGTTATTTAATATGACAAGTATAGTGCCTATATTAAAACAATAATTACTGACAAATGGAATATTATTTGTCACAATAGTACCCTACATCAAAAACTAGGAGACAAACCTTGTTTTATATTTTCTTGTGGTAGCAATATTAAGGAAAAACTAGAACATACAAAGTACCCTTGCTTTGATATTTACATTAATAAAATGCTTGGCACAAAAGAAATGTGGTGCATGCTCCCAGTATAAATATATATATATATATATATATATATATATATATATATATATATATATGAAGGGAGTGAATTAACGTTAGAACATTTAAACTATAAACTTAAATTCAAGTCTAGGTATGACTGTAATAGAAAGGGTGTTGTTTTTTGGCACTTTGTGATGCCTACTTCTGTTTTTACATGAGGAAAACAGAATGACATTTCAAAAAAAAAAACAGAATCAAGAGCATTACTATAACAATCAGGCAAATATAGAAACAAATGCCCTTTCAAAACACAAATTGACTTGTAACAAAAAAAAAATATTTTATTTTATGGTACTTGAATAAGTCAGCCCTAATCCCAAGGGAGAACCCTGGGTATATACACTAAAATACCAAGAGTTATTAAGGCCACTGAAACTTAATACCAGTGAACATCCTGGCTTAAATGATGCAGTCTCCCTTAACAGCATTTTGAAACTACATTCCTCTAAGTAATAATCAAAGAAAATTCAGACATGTTTTAGTTTATTTTTAATCATTTTTAGCCACTGATTATACATATAGATTTAAATAAAAATTCTTCATGTATGAAATATTTCAGTATAATTCTATGAGATATGTTTACAATTGTTGGATTTTAACTAATAAACTACTATAATTGGATTTCATTTATTATTGGGTACTTTTTATCATATGACCTTTTGTAGTATTATATTTAACTGCTTCTACATGGTCATGTATTTGTTCTGATGAAGTCAGCACTTATCTTAACTGGATACAAAACATGGCTAAAATAAAGTTTTTGTTATTTTACTTAAGCTAATGGTGTTTGACTGGATCAACAGTTTTTTTTTTTTTTTGGTTATTGATTGTTGCTGAACTGCTTTTGCCTTCCAGGTCAAATTTCGGATACACACACACATACATTTATATATATATATATAGCTAAGGATTCGTATCACTTCACTGAAAGACCAAGTCAAAGGTATATGTCCTTTTCCCCACTGTAGAGCGATCCTGGTGTTAGTATATACAGTTAGGGAGGTGTGGGGGGTGAAACCCTTAACCTAGTTGGGTTTTACCAAATAATGTAAAACAAAACCAGACAACAGAAAACCAAATTAAGTGGGGAACTATGCCCACCACACCCCTCTATGTGGGGAGCTATGCCCCCTACACACCCCTAACTATATATACTAACACCAGGATCGCACTACAGTGGGGAAAAGGACATATATCTTTGACTTGCCTTAGAGTACTACTTGTCAGTGAAATGAACTTTAGGTGATTTGGTCTCAGTGAAATAGTCTTTCAGTGAAGTGATACAAATATATATATATATATATATATATATATATATATATATATATATATATATAAACCAAACCAGTGGTCTGAGTGCCCAAGATAAAAACTGGTAAACCTGAAGTAAGGCACACACGAAGCTCAGCAAAATGGACAATTGCTTTAATGAACAAGCACAAAAACAATCCACAGCAAGCTAAATCACAGCAGCACAGCACAGCAAACAAAGTTGCAAAGCACAAGCAACAGCACAATAATGCTGTAAAGTTAATCCACATACGTTTTTGTCACAATAACTTCATCAGATACCTAACCTCTCTTCCTTTGATGAATAAATAAACTAATCTAATTCAAATGAACCAATGAGTGAACAAATTCAATTACACACGCAAAATGCATTAAAACACATGAACCTTAAAGGTGAATGAATCTAAAAGTTAAAACCAAAAGTATATGTAATAAATAGATATGTATATATAGTATGTTATATAAAATACTTCAAACATAAACCTTGGTTAAAATTGCTTTGTTAAATATAAGTATTACCAGTACAAACCTGAAATGCTTCTAAAAATGTTTTTTCAAAAGCAGAAGCTAAATTGAATCAAAAATACAATGAAATATCACCATCTTGTGGAAATTAAATGAAATGCATGTTCATCTTGTTAAAATTATTTAAAAATATAAATATAAATATTATAATAATATACTATAATTTAGCTTATCTCAATTTCAGCACAGGTTTCAAGGATAACATTTAATTTAAACATGGGGCAGAACTTGCATCAAGAATAATTTGCCAATATAGCTCCCTATATTCCAACCGAGTCTCCCAAGGCCCTCCCCTGGGGTCTCGTGGGACGACTTCTATGACAAAAAACTGAAATTTAGCTTTTGCCACAATTGTTTTGTTGCTTAAACAGAACATTATTATCTTTTCTTTTCCTTATCTCATATAAATGCTCGTAAATGATCTCCCTCAATTTCCTCTCAGTCTTGCCAACGTAAAAAGAGTCACAGATTTCACATGTAGCAATATAAATCACTCCTGTGGTATTACAGTTGGCAAAACCTTGAGTAGTAATATACTTGTTCCTCTTTTTCAAAAGAATAGAATCACCTTCCTTGATGTTAATGCAATATGGGCAACACCCTCATTTTCGTGTCCCTTTTTTATTATTGTTATCAGTGGGGTTAAAGAAGTTTGTCCCTTCCAATATATTCTTGACATTATGACCCTTCCTATATACACATTTAAATGGATTTTCAAAGATATGATTTAAATCAGACAAACTAACAATTTTTTTTCATTCTTTACTAAGAATACTTCTCACCAGCTTACACTCCCCGTCAAAAGTGGTAAACATGGCAGAATGAAAACCTTTTTCTAAAGTTGTGGCAATAGCAGTGTTTGCCTCAATATTTTGTACTTCCAATGTAGGTAGGGGTACATCCAAAATTGGAGCAAATCTTCCTGTTCTTCCTTCCTTAACCTCTACAATAACTGATGTTAGGAGATCTATTGGGTACCACCTTGCTCCAAACATACTCTTAATAAATTCACATTCAGTATTAAAATCCTGATCGTTTGACGTCATCCTACTGGCTCTCACCAACTGACCTTTAACTATTGCTCTTTTTTGAAAATGTGGGTGAGAGCTTGTATAATGCAAGTAAGCATTAGAAAACGTATCTTTTCTAAAATTTTTTTATTTAAAACCTTCCCCCATTCTCTGTATATTTACATCTAAAAAACACAATTCAACTTCATCTACTTTATAGGTGAATTTAAAAAAAATTGTTGTATTTGAAATATAATCAAAAAATTCCATGCATTTTTCCAGGGTATTGTTCCAAAAAAAACAAACATCATCCAGGAAGTGCTCATAGTAGTTCCAGTATTGTTTAAAATTAGAATTGTGAACAAATTTTTCTTCCTAATACAATAAAATGATGTTGGCATATGTAGGTGCACAATGGGCACCCATAGCTACGCCTTTAGATTGTCTAAAATATTCCCCTTGGAAGAATATAAAATTATTGTTTAAAATCAATTCCATTAAAACCACGCATGTATGAAATACCTTAAAAGAAATATTATTCTTGCTTCCCAAAAACTCTTCAAACCAAACTAAACCTATCTCGTGAGGAATACACGTAAAAAGGTCCACAACATCCAAAGTGATAAAACTAGAGATGTCAGCCTGATTAGAATTATTAATATGCCATAAAAAATCCCAAGAATCCTTTAACACATTAGGATGTTCCATCACCACGTTCTTGAGATGTACATCTATATATTTTGCCAATGGAGCAGTAATAGAACCCTCTGCAGATACAATAGGTCCGAGAGGAGGGTCATCAGGATTTTTGTGGACCTTTGGTATACCAAAAATACAAGGCACTTTGGGTTATTCAACATGTAAATAATTATATGTTTCCAGATCAATAAGCCCCTCTAAAACTAAATCATTCAAACAGAGGGAAAGTTTTTTATAAGCAATATGAATTTCATTCATAGACACTCTCTCATAGGTATATTGGTCATTTAACAAATCAAACATTTTTGCCTCATAATTAAGATGATTCATAAAAACCAGCCATACCCCTTATCAGGCTTCATGATTCTAAGATTTTTATTCTCTCTACATAAACTGAGTGTATGCATTTCTTCCGTAGAAATGTTTGGACTAACCTTGTTGCACTTAAGTTTATCTCTTAGCTCCTTTTCAACCAAAACCTCAAAATTCCTAAGCTGGGGGTGAAGGGGTGGATTGAACATACTCTTCTTTATTAAAAAAGTGGTATTTTTCTTCTATTACCATTAAAAAATACCTCTAAATTTTTCTGCCTAATAAAAAGTTTAAAATCCACTAATAACTTTGCTATGTTGGCCTTAAGGTTAGGAATAAAGGTAAAACCTTTAGTAAATAAGTTGAACTGACCCTTAGTAATGGGAGTAAGGGTATAATTAAAAATGTGAAAACCATTGTAACTAAACATACATTTATTAATCACTATTTCATCTGAAGGAATTACCTCCATGGTACCTTTCGACCCCTCTGGTTCTGATAACCGTACCTGTAGTCTACTGGGTCCTTGTTCTTGAGTCTCTCTGATCTCCTTGGGGAGGGAAACTCTAAAGGGTCATATATGTCATAACTATTAAACTGGGTTTCAGCTGGTAAATTATCATACCCCATGCCTCTTTCACCTCTATACTCATGTGGTTTGTTGTGAAAATTACCCCATGTATTCTTTGGTTTAGGGTATTGTGTATTGTTTTTGTACTCCTTTACTTCCCTTTCCACCTTTCTAAATTTTCTTTCATAAATCCTAGTACATTTTACTTCTACATCTTTCAACATTTCATGATATTTAACTCTTTCACACTCAATGCCAAACATTAAATCAATGACAATCTTATTATTAATAATTTCAATCTGAGAAAACATTTTATCCATTTCCAACTCACTGTTTCTAATTATAGCCTTCATAATTTCAAACCCACATTTATCAAATGCACAAATAAGGTCCTTATGAAAGTCTCAGTTTTCCACAACATTGTTGGGGTATTTACACACCCGAAGGCCTTTAGGAATAATGTTCAATTGCAAACAATGTTTAAGATACAAGTTGTCCATTTCCAATGCTTTAAACTTAAAAAGCATATTATCCAAATCTGAAATTAAAGTGGTGTAGCTACCACTATAATTATTGTGTTGAGGTATAGGCATCTGTTTAAAATCAAGTTTAAAATCAAGAATATCTTTAAATTGAACAATACCTGTATTATTTTGAAGTACAACACACGTTGAAGTTGCAATACTTCCATTGCTTCCATTTACAGGTTTCAGAACTGAAGTTACAGATGAACTTGCTGGTAAAGAAATATTAGGAAAATCATCCAAGCTTTTACGATGAGGCTGGACACCCTGGCCATGCTGTGAATCCAATTGGGAAACGGTTCCTTCATTCGAAGTTGAACCGGTGAGTCGCTCCTGGTTACAGGGAATCAAAGATATCAAAGTTTGTGTTAAGGGTGTAAGCAAGCCCACAAG